>NC_057794.1:581829086-582129086 GCF_018294505.1 Triticum aestivum
CTGTCCTCTACAGCATTCACTTATAGCTATATCTTCGTGTTGAATCTTTTGAACTAAGTGAATGTGATTGGACCCCAAACTTCTCTATGCTTTCTATCTCAAACTCTATCTCTCCAAGTCATATGCATTCTATTGAAACTGTCGAATGTCTTCACTGCGTCCTTGTTAGTAGAAGATATAGAGACAACCATAAAGTCCATTTTCAATGCTCATTCCTCCACATAAAATCCGGAAAAGCAGGAACGACTGCCCGACAATCCAGGCGTGCGTGGAACATGGAACAAACCCCAAACTTCCGCAAACTGGCCATGCGTTCCTCAGATGCAAATCGCCAGGGGCACCTGTGTAATAGCACAGTGCCGCCCCTATGCCTATAATACACACTCACTGCGGTAACTATCTCTTCTTCCACCTTCGCACGAACCCTAGCGCCACCGCTAGCTCTCGACGACACTGGCGACGAAGCGCTTCGCTGCCGCAACCTCTCCGACGCTGTCTTCACGCCGACTGCGGACATCGTCCTCTCCGCCGTCGCCGTAGGTCTCCTCCGTCGCCAAGTTAGGGCACGGACGAGTGAATTGCTCGGCCTCATCTCTCGCTCCGTCTAGCAGTTCTCAGTGTGGTAAATAAAACTGCCTTTTTACAGCAACGTTGATCCTATTGATCTGTCACTTTCTACCACAAGCAGTTTCTACTCACACAAACTAGATCTCTCTCAAACTGCATCTCATAACATGCCTAGAATATTCACTTGTGCTTCAAAAGTAGTTAGATTCCTCACTTGTACTGATCCGTGGATTCATACAAATCTGGAACCAACTTCTTATCTATGAGTGAATGTCTTCGCACGATGAGGTCAATGTCTTCTAAACTGATTTATCTTCAAAATCTTCTGAGAATGCATATGACCTCTTCCCCTTCCCTCGCACCTTAATGCTGTCACAGGTACATGTCCGTGGGAGAATCCTTTGGTTCTCACAGTCTGCATTCATTTGCAGAATTCCTACAGCATCACATAAATTCTCCTGAAGCCAGTTCCTGTTGGTCCAGCAAAAGAAAGCCTTTGAAGCCTTTGAAAGTTTTGAAGCCTTTCAAGTTAAAGTTTATGGCTTCAGAAGCAGCAGCAAGGAAGGGGGGCAGACAGCGACGTGGAGGAACATCCAAAGATCTGCCTGATGAACTGGCAGAAATGTATAAAACAGATCCTGAAGAGAATTATGGTCAGCGCAAGACCCGAATCCAATGGATTCGACGCTATTGGATAGAACAATGGTTCAAATACCGCTTCACAACCCAAGAGTATGCTGAGAAAAGTGCCATCAAAAGACCGTGGGGAGACATCTTATACAAGAACCTTGTACCCAGGTCCAGAGATGAAGCTATTGCCCAAAGCTTCTATCCATGCATGGTTCATGGGCCACAACCTGATAATGCACATCCGTCGTCACTACTCTGGTGTCGTGACGACAATCTGTTCAAGCACAACTTCCAGTTTGCCCAAAACTCAGCGAAGTAGAACAAGAAGAAATTTGGGTTAGACTTCAACCCTGGTCCCTCAGCACCAAGGGCAGATGGCACACGAGAAGCTGAACCCAATGTCATCGGTCCGTATGCCAACCTTGAAGGCCTCATCACCTACATCTTGGTTCAAGGGACTGCAGTGAATGAGCCTGTAGTTGACACCGAGTCTGATGAAGCGCCAGCAGTGCCTGCAGTGCCGAAGCCTAAGCAGTTGAAAAAGGCAAAAGCTTCAAAGCCAGCCCCCTCACCAAAAATCTCAAAGGTGAAGCCATTGGCGACTGCACCTCCTGAAGACAGTGTGCAGTCTGAAGACTTATCATGTGTCTCAAGGCACCAGAAGGACAAGATGCCTCAGTCTCACACTGGCAAAGAGCTCACAGCTGCTGCCATCCTGCGCAGTGAAGCCATTGATCTGTCAAGTGATGAAGATCTTGGAGATGACGCTCTTGAGCAACTCATCAAGAGCAAAGAAGAAGCAGAAATCTTCAATAATCTGCCTCTCTTTGATGTCGCCATCATCCACAATTTCATTGACGAGTGGTTTGCCACACCAAACATCAGCTTTGAAGATCTACAGCTGCCCGTTGGCCTCAGCGTCGCCTTCCAAGGCGCTATTGCTTCAGAACATGCAATTGCCCAGCACATTGTTGAACTGAAGCAGAAAATTGATCATGAAAAGGCTCAGTTCAAGAAGCATATGGCCAAGCTCAGCGTGCAAGAAGTGAAGAGCTTCAAGATCATGTTGCACGAACTAAAGGAAAACTTTCTGAAGAAGCGTGCAGAAGGTCAAGGTTCGCGGGAGCGAATGAAGACTCTGGCAGACAGATGTGTGCAAGCCTACAATGAGGCTGAGAAGCGCAAGGCACTTGGGCATCCAGGCATCGACCCCAAGATGGCCGCAAAGAAAAGGAAGAAGACTGTTCCAGCTGAACCAGAGGCACCAAGGCAGGAAGCAGTTCCGCTTGTCTTCCCAACTGCAACGACTGGCTCGAAGCTAAAGAGCCGGTCAACAGCTTCAGAGCTCAAGAAGACAAGAACTGCTGAGGCTGAAGCCAGGAAGAGGAAAAGCTCTGAAGCCTCTCCTACTGCCCCCAGCAAGAAAAAGAGAAAGACCAAGAAATCTCGGGCTGCTCCCACAGAGCCCTTGATAGTTGAACCTATTTCTATGGTTCACCCTGACGCAGAATATCAACTGACGGTTCATGAGCCTGCTTCCACAGTGGCTCCTGAAGCCGAAGACATTCCAGCAGCTGATCCCATCACTGCTGAAGACATTGGTCATCGTGACAATGTAGAAGATGATGCAGCCCTTCCTCAGTTAGAACACAGCGAACACATCAGCCTTGGTCGCCCACTGACGCCAATTGCACAGGATGCTTCATGGGCGGATCGCCCTCAAGAGGAAGAAGACAATGAGGCCCAGCCCACTCCAATCCCACAGGCGTCGTCTGCACTCCGCAGGCTTCGCAAAGGTCCAAGGCCTCAAGTCTATGCTGAAGACATTCCGGCTGCATCAGCCGCAGAAGAAGCACCACAAGAGCCCTCTCCTCTGCTCCACCAAGAAGCAGTTCTCCAGGAGAACGTGCTTGTGACCGACCCTCCAGCTAGTCAAGCAGAGGATGAAAATCTTGAGGCTGCCACAACCAACAACGAAGCTAATGTGGAGCCCTCCCCAGCAAAAGCTTCAGAAGACAGCGAAGCCACTGAACCCACAACTTCTGTTCCTGAGTCTGCTGCAGGTCCCCAATTCAACTATCATGTTGAGCACAGGCCTCAGGTCCAGAAGACAATCCCCAGACTGCCAAGGTTTCCAGGTCCTGCATCAGCACCTGGCTCCTTCGACATCAATGGCTTCAGGGCAGATACTACTTTCTTCAATAGCTCCAAGAACCCCTATTCAAGGGAAAGGATTTCATCAGATAGGTTCTGGAGCTATCCTTAGCGCAGCTACTACTCATGCATACTGTACAACCAAGGTCGCATTTTCCCGCACAAGCGCCTTGATGTTGAAGCTATTACTGGTCTGCCCTGTCTAGAGGAAGCGTTGGATTGCTTCAAACAAGTGGGTCTGCTACAGTTTGTTACTGATGAAGAGCATTGGAACGAAGAGCTCCTGCTACAATTCTATGCCACACTGCACATCAGAGGATACAACAGAGATCCGAAGACTTGGGTCCTGGAGTGGATGACCGGCAACGTCCATCACGAAGCCAATGCATTTGATATCATTGAGCTCACAGGCCTACCCACTCCAGGCGAATTCTTCGAGCAAGGCTGTCGGCTACACACTGAAGCTATTAAGAGCGTATTTCAGAGGCCTGAACCAAATATGAGTCAGATGCTCTCCATGATGAAGCCATTGCCCCACGATGCTCCTTATCCCACAGAGTTCTTCATTGAAGACTTTGAGTACCTGCCGAGGACCATCTATCACATCATCCGACGGACTCTCTGGCCCATTAAAGGACACTCTCCAAATGCCAAGATCGATGGTGCAATGAAGACTCTTATATTCTGTATCCTTCATGGCAAATGCTTCAACGCATAGGATTTCTTCATATGCCAACTAGCTGCATCAGGCTTAGATTTACTTGGTTTGAAGTTCTATGCTCCTTGGGTAATGAGACTGATCAAGCTTCACTCTGCGATCTCATATCAGCCCTCAGCCCGCAACCATCGGATCTTCTTGCCGGATGTGGATACCTCTGCTGAAGCTATATATCCTGAGCCTGCCAAGCAACCTTTGAGTCTTCAGAATGCAGAACACCAGAGCTTCACTCAGAATGTTGAAGGTGTTGAAGCCATCTCCAGGGTGTATCCTTTGGCTGGCACTACACGTGCACCACACCCTGCTTCAACTGAAGCCACTGACAGTGCCAATTCTTCAAGACCCAAGAAGCGCACTCGTGTTCTCAACGACTGAGAGCTTCTTGTGGCCCTTCATCAAAAGCAGGATAGGCATCATGACTGGTTGAAGAGACAGATGAAAAGCCTCTTGGTGGATGTAAATCGCATCCGAAATCTTGCCACCAAGAACGCTTTCGTTGCCCATGAAACCTGTCGCCGCACATGGAAAGGGCTAACGATGATGCTTTCTGAAGCTGATCTTCAAGAGGATGGCTTCACTGAGAGATTCAATTTTGACTCCACACCTCCTCGAAGAGCTGTGCTGTTGGGGACTCCATCTCTTGAAGACTCTGAGTTTTCTTCCTCTGCTGCCACAGTCACTGCCAGAATCATTGATGAAGAAGACGATGCTACCTCACCGCCACCTGCTTCAGCACCTCCAAGCTCTTCTGCACCGCCAAACAATGCCAACAACCCTGCTACTTCATCTACTCCTCATGGGAACGAGTAGAGACTATGTCTTCAAACCTTTTTGGTCATCACTGACAAAACGGGGAGAAGCATATGAGATTGATAGTCTTCAAGCGGGTTCATATGGGCGGGTGCCTTATATTTTGCTTCGTGCTTACAACTCTCGTTTTTTTGCTACATTTGGTTCTTATGAGTTGTAACACTTAAACCAGATGGTTGTCTGCTACTTGTTTGCCACCCTGTTATGCGAAGATAAATTCCGCATGTGCAACGATAAATTCCGCACTTATCTCATTCTGCAGACGTCCATTTTCCATTATGCATGTCATTATCTTCATATAATTTCACATGCATAGTGGATTGTCATCATAAGCTGAAGTGGATCTCCACAAGTACAACCTGCCATGTGCATTTGCATTCCAAAAGCAAATTAACTTATATGCACATCTTCAGGGGGATCCCTTGCAACTTATGAAGACAATTCCTTATCCTTTACAATTTCACAGACTATATTCCCCGTTGAAAACTTCAAATAGTTTGTCATCAATCACCAAAAGGGGGGAGATTGTAAGTGCATCTAGTGCCACCCCTAGTTGGTTTTGGAGTATTGACGACAAACCTAGTTGAGGGACTAATGTGTTTGTGAGAATTGCAGGATAACACAGGTAGAAGTCCCTCATTGATTCGGTTTTACTACCAGAGATGACCCCTAAAATGTATGAAGACATTGAAGTCAAAGGTGGTATATGAAGATATTCACATTGAAGACTATGACAAAAGAAGACACGTTATGAAGCCTATGAAGCTCGAAGACTTAGATCTTTCATAGTTCTTTTTCTTTTGTGTTGAGTCATAGGATCCACCGTACTGTTAAGTGGGGTCCAGGAGAACCAGTTAGAATGACTGAAGTGATGCCTAAACCAAAAACCTATGTCTTCGAGTGAAGACAATGAGAGCGAATCTTGTCCAGAGCTGGACAAGTCAGCTTTGCTTGTAGCCCAAGTAAAGTTGCCATGAGAGTTTGAAATCTGACCGTTGAGACACGTGTCAGTTCCTTAGTGACCCAGGGTCATTTCGGACAAATCAGGTCGGGTTGCCAAGTGGCTATAAATAGCCACCCCCTACAACCATAAATGGTTGGCTGCTCAGATTGAGAGTACGGCTTTTGTCGTTTGAGAGCAACCCACCTCGAACCTTTGAGAGAGAGAATTCCTTGCGAGGATAAAGCCCTAACCACCCAGAGCCAGAGAACATTGGGCATCACTTAAGTCTTCTTGTCTGTGTGATCTAAAGACTTATTACACTTGAGGACTGTGCATCCCCAGACGGTTAGGCGTCGCGTTCAGAGCATCCAAGAGACATTGTGGATTGCCAGTGAACGATGTCTGTGAAGGTTTGGGAGTCTACCTTGAAGACTTACCAGAGTGATTGGGCGAGGACTATGTGACCTTAGCTCAAGGAGAATACGGTGAGGACTTGGTGTCCTGAGCTGCGTGTTCAGGACTGGGTGTCCGGGACTGTGTGTCCTAAGGTTTAAATACCTAGCCGCTCCAACCAGACGTACAGTTGTCACAACAACTGGAACTGGTCCAACACATCATTGTCTTCAACGAGTCACTGGTTTCATCTTCACTTCCTTTTACTTACTGATCACTCATTGTGAAGTCATTGCGTGTCTGTTCTATCTTTTGTCTTCACAACGTGAGTGTATGATCTGTTTGACTTCATAGTATCTTCCTACCTGATCCTAATTACACTACAGCTATTTGTCAGTGTGCTTTCACTCTGTTGATACTTGACCATGGCTTGCCTAGTGTAGTCTAACTTCCGCTGCATAGCAATAGGCATATCTCTACTGTTTGTCTTCATAACTTCCACGTTTTGAAGACTTTCATAAAAATCGCCTATTCACCCCCCCTTAGTCGATATAACGCACTTTCAATACTGCCATCCAAAGACCATGTAGAAGGGCCTCATATTCGGCTGCGTTGTTGGAGTCCGTGTACAGAATATGTAGTACGTATTGAACTGTATCTCCTGTGGGGGACGTCAGAACGACACCAGCCCCCAGTCCGGCCAACATTTTGGAGCCGTCAAAATGCATGATCCAATTTGAATATGTGTTGTACTCTTTAGGGAGTTCGGCCTCCATCCATTCTGCGACGAAATCGGCCAAAACTTGTGACTTGATGGCTCGTCGTGGCTTATAAGTTATGTCGAACGGGAGGAGCTCGATGGCCCATTTCGCAATCCGGCCCGTTGCATCATGGTTGTTGATAATGTCGTTAAGTGGTACTTCCAAGGCTACTGTTATCGAACACTCTTGAAAGTAGTGTCGTAGCTTCCGGGATGCCATGAATACCACGTAAGCAATCTTTTGATAATGCGGGTACCGTGATTTGCAGGGAGTGAGGACAGTGGACACATAATAGACAGGCCTTTGAAGGGGGAATTTGTGTCCGTCCACTTCTTGTTCGACGACGAGCACTGCGCTTACAATCTGATGTGTTGCTGCGATGTACAATAGCATTGGTTCGCCGGTGTTTGGCTCGGCCAAGACTGGGTTTGTTGCCACTATGGCTTTTATTTCGTTGAGTTCGGCCGTCGCTGCGTCCGTCCATTTGAAGTGTTCGGTGCGCTGAAGGAGGCGGTAAAGGGGAAGGGCCTTTTCTCCCAGGCTGGAGATAAAGCGGCTTAGAGCCGCCACACATCCAGTTAACTTTTGTATTTGTTTGAGGTCCTTTGGGATATCCAATTGCGACAGAGCTCGGATCTTGGCTGGATTTGCTTCAATTCCTCTATTGGATACAATGAAGCCCAAGAGCTTTCCGGCTGGAACGCCGAAAACGCATTTTCCGGATTGAGCTTGATGTCGTATGTTCGGAGATTATCAAATGTGAGTCTCAAGTCGTCTACTAGAGATTCAACATGTCTTGTTTTGACAACCACATCATCTACGTATGCCTCCACTGTTTTGCCGATCTGGCTTGCCAGACATGTCTGAATCATGCGCTGATATGTTGCGCCGGCGTTTTTGAGTCAGAAGGGCATCGTGTTGAAGCATAATGGCCCGTATGGTGTGATAAATGCCGTTGCGGCTTGGTCTGATTCTGCCATCTTGATTTGATGATAGCCAAAATATGCATCGAGGAAACACAACGAATCGTGTCCTGCGGTGGCATCGATAATTTGATCTATGCGGGGGAGAGGGAAGGGATCCTTTGGGCAAGCCTTGTTGAGGTCTTTAAAATCGACACACGAGCGCCATGATTTATCCTTCTTTGGTACCATCACCGGGTTTGCTAGCCAGTCCGGATGTTCTATATCTCTGATGAATCCGGCCTCCAATAACTTTGCTAGCTCCTCTCCCATAGCCTGTCTCTTAGGTTCGGAAAAACGCCGAAGAGCCTGTTTGACAGGTTTGAATCCTGTTTGGATATTTAGGCTATGCTCGGCCAGCCTGCGTGGGATTCCTGGCATGTCTGAAGGATGCCAGGCGAAAATGTCCCAGTTCTCCTGTAGGAACTCTCACAATGCGGCGTCGACATCAGGGTTTAGTTGTGCCCCGATGGAGGCAGTTTTGTTGGGGTCCGTTGGATGGACTTGGAATTTGACTATTTCGTCCGCTGGTTTAAAGGAGGTGGACTTGGATCTTTTGTCGAGTACCACATCGTCTCTATTCACGGTAGAGCGCAGCGCAGTCAGTTCCTCGGGCGCTAGGGCTTCGGATAGTGCCTCGAGGGCCAGTGCGGCTGTCTTGTTTTCGGCGCGGAGTGCTACATCCGGATCACTAGCGAGAGTGATGACCCCGTTAGGCCCGGGCATCTTGAGCTTCATGTACCCGTAATGGGGTATTGCTTGGAAGATTGTGAATGCTTCCCGCCCTAGCAAAGCGTGATAACCACTGCTGAACGGGGCCACATGGAACGTGACTTCTTCGGACCTGTAATTGTCCAGCGTGCCGAACACCACATCTAGTGTGCTTTTTCCTGTACAGCGCGCTTCTCGATTGGGGATTATTCCTCTAAAGGTTGTGCTGCTTCGCGTCATGCGGTTCCAGTCTATATCCATTTTTTGGAGAGTTTCCTCATAGATGAGGTTCAATCCGCTGCCGCCGTCCATAAGTACCTTGGTGAGACGAAAGCCATCCTCTATTGGACTGAGGACCAATGCGGCTGGTGCTCGGGCTGTTCGGAATTTAGGTTCATCACTGGCGTTGAAGGTAACGGCCGTGTCACTCCATGGGTTTATTGTTGCTACTTGGTAGACTTCGGCAAGGCTGCGGAGTGTGCTTTTTCGCATATTATTTGATGCGAAGGTCTCGAAGACTGTTAATACCATATTGGTGTCTCTGGGGTGGCTTTCTGTGGCCTCCGGGCTTAGGAGGTTTTCGTCAATTTTGGCCACCTGCCAGAGTATCCAACATGCTCCAGGGCTGTGAGTTGGTGTGGTGTCCTCTGTACTATGAATTTTACAGGGTCCATTAAGCCATCCTTCCAGTACGGTTCCATGCCCTGTAGAGGGGTTTTGCCTTTTGGTGTTTGACCCGGGTGTCTGGAGATGATGCACCCTTTTATTTTGGACTGGGCTTGCATTAAGGGCCGGATTGTCCCAAAATTTTGTTTCAGTTTTCCGGGCGCTTTCCATCGCACAGTACTTTCGTACTATGGACGCTAAGTCAACAAACCGTGTAATATCACGGCGACTTATGGCGTTGAGTATTCCCTTGTCCGTGCAATTATTAGAGAAGGATGAAATTGTGTCTTCCTCGCGGCAGCCCTTTATCCTGTGCATAACCAGGAGGAATCTGGCCCAGTAATGATGTACTGTTTCTTTGGGCTCTTGCCCGATTTGGGATAGATTGCTAATGTTCGGGTGGGTGGGTGGAATTGAATCTGAAGCCTTACCCCTTCTGAGGCTCAGAGGCCGAGGAATTTCCGAACTCGAAAGTTTGGATTCCTGGATATCGTCTAATGAATCCAGTCCGTCGCCTGATTCTAGGTTCAGGTCTTGAGTGATATCCTCCCCTCCGCGGACATCCGGCTTGGAGGGATTGGGAATCCGGACGTAGCGAGTCCTTAGGATAGATGAAGGGTCGCCGCACTTTCCCTCTACCACGGCAACGTGATGGGTGGCTTGGGGAGAGTTAATCTCTCTTAGATCGATTTTAGGCCCAATCTGGTCATAATCCGTAGCGACTCCCAGGGCGGCGAAGCGATCCAAGAGCTCGTTTATGGAGGAAAGATCTATTGGATTTAACTGCTCGGCAAGTTCTGAGTTGACATGAAGATTGTTTTCGATGGCTCGAGAGGTCATCGTCGGCGTAGAAGCCGAACAGGTGGTCATAAGAAAACCACCTAGCTAGAGGGTTTGGCCGACAGCCAAAGCTCCCTTAGCAACGGTTCCGTCTTTAAAGACAAGGCGAGGCATTCTTCCTGATGGCGACGACACAGAGGAACTCTCAATGAAAGCACCAATGTCGGTGTCAAAACCGGCGGATCTTGGGTAGGGGGTCCTGAACTGTGCGTCTAGGCCGGATGGTAACAGGAGGCAGGGGACACGAAGTTTTACCCAGGTTCGGGCCCTCTCGATGGAGGTAAAACCCTACGTCCTGCTTGATTAATATTAATGATATGGGTATTACAAGAGTTGATCTACCACGAGATCAGAGAGGCTAAACCCTAGAAGCTAGCCTATTGTATGATTGTTGATGTGTATGTCGTCCTACGGACTAAAACCCTCCGGTTTATATAGACACCGGAGAGGGTTAGGGTTACATAAAGTCGGTTACAATGGTAGGAGATCCGATCATCCGTATCGCCAAGCTTGCCTTCCACGCCAAGGAAAGTCCCTTCCGGATGCGGGACGGAGTCTTCAATCTTGTATCTTCATAGTCCAGGAGTCCGGCTGAAGGTATAGTTCGGCTATCCGAACACACCCTAATCCAGGACTCCCTCAAGGAGGTTGCGCAAATTCCCTCGGTCACGATGCCTTAGGTTCTCGGTGTTGATCGAGACGGTGCTCTGGCGAATGCACCCGAGTTATCCCACGTACCCACTGACTAATTCTTTGGGCGCCGTTGGTTGCCCACTGGAGGACACTTGAGTAAATTCCTCCTTGACGGTGCCGAGCACGTTCGGGCGCCGGTCCTTCCGTTGCCTCTTCAGGTGGCTGCCATCTGTGCGTTCGCTGCCATCATCAGTGGTGGCATCCCCAGCGGCACCATCAGTGGTGTCATCCCCGACGCCACTAGGGGTTGTGTAGTCGGGATCGGTGTCTTCCGTGGTGTCCTCATAGTGGTGAGGTTCTTCCTCCATCTCCTGGGACAGCTCCCAGAATTGCTTGCCCGAACCGCTGGCCTCATCGTTATCGGCCATGTTCGCTCCAATTAGGAAAACGGCTACTAGAGTTATTGGATGAGATCAGGGTAGTATCTATTCTTCAAAAAAGGTGAATAGACTTAACAAAGCAGCAAAAGGAGCAAGAAGACATGGCCACCAATAGTAGGTTGCAGAAGACATTAACCAACTGGTTCCATCCCAAACAACATAGGAAATTTGACCAAACTCACAATCTTGTATCTTGACATCAACTAGTTCTCGAGGGATGTGTCCAGAAAGTTGGTTGCTCTCAAGATCCAAGGTTGTGAGTTTGGTCAAATTTCCTAGGCAGTTTGGGATGGAACCTGTTAGTGTGTTGTAGGAAAGCCACAACCCCTCTAAGTTCTCAAGATAACCTAGTTGTCGAGGGATGTGTCCAGAAAGTTGGTTGATGTCAAGATACAAGATTGTGAGTTTGGTCAAATTTCCTATGCTATTTGGGATGGAATCAGTTAGTGCACCTTCTACTTCTTGTAAAATTTTCCCAAAAATATAATTCTACAATATACTCTAGACTGTTTGTGATGAAATTTGTTACTGTGTTGTTGCTAAGCTCTGAGAGTGAGTACTCTAAATTCAACAACCAACCTACTCTCATGAAATTTGTCCAGAAAGTTGCTTCTGGCCAGAGTCCAATTTATAAAGGTGTGTCAGATTGCCAAGGCTATTTGGGATGGGACCCGTCAGTGAATTATTTCTAAGAGTTAAGGACAATAAGTTGACCAAATAACCTAATTCTTGGGGAATGTGGCCAATAAGTTGGTTATTGTCAAGGAACAAGATCTCTAAGTTGACCAAATAACCTAATTCTCGAGGAATGTCGCCAAAAAGTTGGTTATTGTCAAGGAACAATTGAGAGATGTTTGTGATATTGCCTAGGTGTTTTGGGATGGAACCTGTTAGTGTGTTGTTGCTAAGGTCCAAGTCAACGTTCTCAAGGTAACCTAGTTCTTGAGGGATGTGTCCAGAAAGTTGGCTGCTGCAAGGATACAAGGCTGTAAGTTTGGTCAAATTGCCTATGCTTTTGGGATGGAACCTATTAGTGTGTTGTAGCAAACAAACAACTTCTCTAAGTTCTCAAGATAACCTAGTTCTTGAGGGATGTGTCTAGAAAGTTGGTTGCTCTCAAGATCCAAGGTTGTGAGTTTGGTCAAATTTCCTAGGCAGTTTGGGATGAAACCTGTTAGTGTGTTGTAGCAAAGCCACAACTCTTCTAAGTTCTCAAGATAACCTAGTTGTCGAGGGATGTGTCCAGAAAGTTAGTTGATGTCAAGATACAAGATTGTGAGTTTGGTCAAATTTCCTATGCCGTTTGGGATGGAACCAGTTAGTGCATAAGCCTCACCCATCGTGACCTGTCGGTGTGGAACGACACCTATGGGATCACAAGAATCCCTACTACGGTTGCCGGGGCGCAGGGTTGCGAGGAGAGCAGGGCTAGTAGACAACACAAGGATCGTTTACCCAGGTTCGGGCCGCGAGGATGCATAAAACCCTAGTCCTGCTTTGTTGGGTGTATTTCTGAGAGTTCTTGAGATCTCGAACTAGCTGTGGTCAGCGTGTGGTTCCAAAGAGCCGAATCCCTCTCCTTGTCGCCTCGGGCCTCCTTTTATAGGAAAAAAGGGGTTGCCAAAGTGGCACATAGGAGGTGGAAAGGTCTACAGTGGCACGAGGTTATCCCTCGTATTACAGGACAAGGTGCATTTAATGCATCGCTTAGGTGTCCTCTTACTTTATCGGGGACGGGGGCAAGGCCCGTCCCGTCCGTCGCCGCTCCTCCTCGCTTCGACACACGCCTCGGCGAGGATGCGTGTGGTGCCATGTAGGCAGGCAGGCAGCTGAGTTGGCGCGATGGTGGAGCCTTCACGAAGATCTGCATGCCGCCACGCAGGCGCTTGATGAGTTGGCCTGGGAGCTGCATGTTGCCACGCGGGTGCCTGCCTAGCTGGTTGGGCTGGCAGCTGCATGTGAACGGTGGTGGAAGCTTGGTTGACGTGGGCTTGGCGGTGGCCTTGCCGGCGTCTTTGGCGAGGGCCTTGCCGGGTGGCCCAGCAAGGGTCTCGCCGTGGTGTGTTGTCGTCCCCGGCAAGGATCTTGCCGAGAATCGTCGTCTTCTGATCTGATCTTGAATATGTCTTCACAAAGATCTATATGCCACCACAGGGGTGCCTTCCCGAGTCCTGGCCCCACGTTGATGATGGCACTGGGGGCCATGGGCTCAAGGGTGGCTCGCTCTGTTGGTGCGGGGCGAGCTGTCCTGGAAAGAGTCTTGTCGGGGCCGCTGAGGCCACCCGGCAAGGGTCTTGCCGGGGGAACTTGCTTCGTCCCTCTGCTCTTTGTGGTCTTGGCCTTGGCGTTGCTTTGATTGCCTTGGGCTTCGATCTTACCTTAGCTCACCTCCCTCGTTCTGCTTGGTGTGGCCGTGGGCGCGACTCTGACTGCCCGTGTACAGGGAAAAGGGGTACAAAGATGCGCCCCTATTTTTGTACACCGACGGGAGCCCCCGGGAACGGTGCGCGGGCAGGTGGGGCGGTTTTTACCATGGTAAGATTCTTCGCACGCTCCACCTCCCACGACCCGCGCACGAGGCGCGGCGTGGGGGGTGTGCATGACGTGGGCGGCATGCATGGGACGGTTTCCACATGTATGCGTCACGTCGCAGTAAATAGGCGGGTCACCTCTTCCCTGTAAAAAAGGGAGGCGTGGAGGCGCGGCTCATTTACTGAGCAGGGTCGGGGTGCGGTCTTCAAGGCGTCCACTCCCCACGATCACGGGGTGGGGAGAGGTCGCCTCACCCGTCCCCTCAGTTCTGCACGTTTGCCACGCGTCTTTTATGCGCCTGTGGTGGCAAATGGTGGAGGCGAGAAACCGGGCCGCCGCTGGTTGGGGCGGCGGGTCGGTCCCGATTCCCATTGCCTTCGGTGTCTGGATTGGCCGAGCGGGGCGGCCGAGCCTCAACCCCGTTCCTTTATAAAGAGGAGGAGGGGGGACGGCACTCCGCATTCTTCCATCTTCTATCTCCCTCGAGCTTCTTCTCCTTCCTCTCACCTGCCATGGAGAAAGGGAATCCTGGTCCTTCGACGGTGGCGGCGAGGGTCGCCGCTCGACAGCGCGTCCCTCCCCCTCCTGAACCCGTGGTGGTGGAACCGACCGCGAGGGGAAGGGGGAGGGGGTGGGCGAGGCCGGGGCAGAGGCCGTAGCGCTCGGGGAAGAGGAGGACGGGGCGATGCGCCGGCCTCGTCCCTGCCAATGATGCCCTTCCCGCTAGAGGGCCACGTTGAAGACCAGCCTTGCGAGTTCTTCATCAGGCTCCGCCGCCCCCCACGTCGTCGTCGTCGTCTCCCCACTCCGTTCGCTCGGCTGATGGAGCATGCCCTGCCCCAGACCCTCAGGTTGCACATGAGGGGCTGCGGGAACGGGGGCACGCGGGTCGACATCGACTTCCCGGCTCCTCGAGTTATGTATCTCCGATGTGGATGGAAGACGTTCGCCCGCATCCACAGCCTGACGGCGGGGCTCGTCCTCTACTTCAAGTTAATGGATGACGGCCTGCTCTCCGTCAAGGTCTTCGGAGACTTGGGAACTCATCTGAAATGCTGCGTGCAGAGCTCCTATAATGGAGATTCTGATGATTGAAGCTTGTCCTCGAGCGAGAGCGACGAGGAGGATAGAGGGGCGGACAGCGGGGACGAGTCCGACTAGGCGTCGGACGCCCCGCGCATGGGCGGGTGCGGCAGCAGCAACATCTGCACCTGGCCGCTCCTCCGACAGAAGCTGGCCGGGGGCAGGGCCAGCTCCTTGAACCTTGCGGGGCTGTCTCCTTGGGCGTCTGGCGTCGTGAGGCTGCGGAAGAGGAAGAGGGCGGGCGGCAAGGCTGTCAACTCGGAGTACTGTCGGGGTTGTCTCCTTCATCGCATATTGCCGGTCCTGTTGCCTCGTCTTCCAGCTCCTTTCCCGGCACCGTCATCACCGGCCCGCCTGTGGGTGGCCACCGAGATGTTCTCTTGGTGCTTTCTGCTGCTCGTAGCTCGCCTAGGCGCCCCTTTTGCCCTTTCGCCTCCTTGACCTGCCTCCTGAGGAGAGGAACAAGAAAGGGATTACGTGCATCTTATCTCTGTTTTAGTTTGTAAGCCTGCGGGCCTTTGTTAAATTTAAAACTTGTAATCCCCTTGCTCATATTTTTCATCTAGCATGAACTGTACCTGTATGGGATGTTTTTAATGAAAAAGGAATGCTTGCTGGGTTTTTCATTCGCGGGTAAATCCCGCGACAAGGAGCGAATCCTTGTTATTGTTTTAAGATAAACGTTTTTCGCCCGGCAACAGGCCTTGCCGCCCCCACTCCACTCGACCGTTCTCGTGCTCTTGGCGGAGGCAGGGATGAAGTGGGCTTTAGGCTCCTTATGCCACCCCCTTGCTACCGCGGCTACGACCAAATCCGGACCCAGGAAATAATCTCTAGGTATAGGAAAAAGGGGAGCACGGCAGCCTAGAGATAAAAGCGAGGTCTCACATGCCCCAGTCCGGTTCCGAAATGCATGAGAGAGGATAAAAGACTTATCTGGATCCGCAGCCCTTGGCAATCTCATTTGCCGCGGTTGGATCGTTGTGCTTGCAGCCCCCGACAACTGGCTTGCCGGGGTCGGGGCGCCGGTCCGTTTCCGTCTTTCCGAGTAGCTCAGCAGAAGTGCGTGCCTGCGAACCAAAGGAGGACAGAAAAGGAACAGACAGACGCGCACTCGACCTCTAGGCTAGGGGTTAGTCGCCGCTAAGCACTATCAACCCTAACCAAGGAAGAGACTCGACCTAGCATGCATGCTATAACTTAGGGTGCCAGCGCTTCATTTATTTATGCTCAGGGTCTGCGCCTGGCTTTGTACAAAGGGTCACATGCCTTGTCGGCAAAGCTTGAACAAAAGGTGGCTTACCGAGAGGCCCGGCAAGCTACGCCTTATGGGTAAAACTTGCGAAGATGCTTGATGTTTGATGTCTACTACACAACCTTCTTCCTGTAGACGTTGTTGGGCCTCCAAGTGCAGAGGTTTGTAAGACAATAGCAAATTTCCCTCAAGTGGATGACCTAAGGTTTATCAGTCTGTAGGAGGTGTACGATGAAGATGGTCTCTCTTAAGCAACCCTGCAACCAAATAACAAAGAGTCTCTTGTGTCCCCAACACACCCAATACAATGGTAAATTGTATAGGTGCACTAGTTCGGTGAAGAGATGGTGATACAAGTGGTATATGGATAGTAGATAATAGTTTTTGTAATCTGAAAATATAAAACAGCAAGGTAACGAATGATAAAAGTGAGCGTAAACGGTATTGCAATGATAGTAAACAAGGCTTGGGGTTCATACTTTCACTAGTGCAAGTCCTCTCAACAATAATAGCATAACTGGGTCACATAACTATCCATCAACATGCAACAAAGAGTCACTCCAAAGTCACTAATAGCGGAGAACGAACGAAGAGATTATGGTAGGGTACGAAACCACCTCAAAGTTATTCTTTCCAATCAATCCATTGGGCTATTCCTATAAGTGTCACAAACAGCCCTAGAGTTCGTACTAGAATAACACCTTAAGACACAAATCAACCAGAACCCTAATGTCACCTAGATACTCCATTGTCACCTCAAGTATCCGTGGGTATGATTATACGATATGCGTCACACAATCTCAGATTCATCTATTCAACCAGCACAAAGGACCTCAAAGAGTGCCCCAAAGTTTCTACTGGAGAATCACAACGAAAACGTGTGCCAACCCCTATGCATAGGTTCATCGGTGGAACCCGCAAGTTGATCACCAAAACATACATCAAGTGAATCACGTGATATCCCATTGTCACCACAGATATCCACGGCAAGACATACATCAAGTGTTCTGAAATCTTTAAGGACTCAATCCAATAATATAACTTCAAAGGGGAAACTCAATTCATTACAAGAGAGAAGAGGGGGAGGAGAAACATAAGATCCAACTATAATAGCAAAGCTCGCGATACATGAAGATCGTGCCAAATCAAGAACATGAGAGAGAGAGAGAGAGAGATCAAGCACATAGCTACTGGTACATACCCTCAGACCCGAGGGAGAACTAGTCCCTCCTCGTCATGGAGAGCACCGGGATGATGAAGATGGCCACCGGAGAAGGATTCCCCCCTCCGGCAGGGTGCCGGAACGGGTCTAGATTGGCATTCGGTGGCTACGGAGGCTTCTGGCGGCGGAACTCCCGATCTAATATTTGTTCTGAAAGTTTTACGATACGTAGGTATATATGGGTACAAGGGGTACGTCGGTGGACCGAAGGGTGGGCCACGAGGCTGGGGGCGCGCCCCAGCGGGGTGGGCGCGCCCCCTACCCTCGTGAGATCCTCCTTCATCTTCTGACGTAGGGTCCAAGTCTATCCGGTAGGTTTCCTTCCAAAAATAACTTCTCCAGTTGATTTCGTTCCATTTCGACTCCGTTTGATATTCCTTTTCTTTGAAACACTGAAATAGGCATAAAATAGCACATCTGGGCTAGGCCTCCGGTTAATAGGTCAGTCCCAAAAATAATATAAAAGTGGAAAATAAAGCCCAATATTGCCCAAAACAGTAGATAATATAGCATGGAGCAATCAAAAATTATAGATACGTTGGAGACGTATCAAGCATCCCCAAGCTTAATTCCTGCTCGTCCTTGAGTTGGTAAATGATAAAAAAATTGATGTGGAATGCTAGTTGGCATAATTTCAATGTAATTCTTCTTACTTGTGATATGAATATTCAGATTTGAAAGATTCAAGACAAAAGTTCATATTGACATAAAAGTAATAATACTTCAAGCATACTAACTAAGCAATAATGTCTTCTCAAAATAACATGGTCAAAGAAAGTTCATCCCTACAAAATCATATAGTTTAGTCATGCTCCATTTTCGTCACACAAGAATGCTATCATCATGCACAACCCCGATGACAAGCCAAGCAATTGTTTCATACTCTAGTAATCTCAAACTTATAAACCTTCACCAAATACATGAGCGTGAGCCATCGATATAGCACTATGGGTGGAATAGAATAATGATAATGGGGGTTATGTGGAGAAGACAAAAAGGGGAAAGTCTCACATCAACGAGGCTAATCAATGGGCTATGGAGATGCCCATCGATTGATGTTAATGCGAGGAGTAGGGATTGCCATGCAACGGATGCACTAGAGCTATAAATGTATGAAAGCTCAACAAAAGAAACTAAGTGGGTGTGCATCCAACTTGCTTGCTCACGAAGACCTAGGGCACTTGAGGAGGCCCATTGTTGGAATATACAAGCCAAGTTCTATAATGAAAAATTCCCACTAGTATATGAAAGTGACAACATATGAGACTCTCTATATGAAGAACATGGTGCTACTTTGAAGCACAATATATGAGACTCGCTATATCATGGTGCTACTTTAAAGCACAAGTGTGGAAAAACGATAGTAGCATTGGGCCCTTTTTATTTTTTTTGGGCCTTTTTTTTCTTTGGCCTATCTCTTTTCTCTTTTTTTTGGGACAATTCTCTATTGAATGATGATCATCACACTTCTATCTATTTACAACTCAATGATTACAACTCGATACTAGAACAAAGTATGACTTTATATGAATGCCTCCGGCGGTGTACCGGGATATGCAATGAATCAAGAGTGACATGTATGAAATAATTATGAACGGTGGCTTTGCCACAAATACTATGTCAACTACATGATCATGCTAAGCAATATGACAATGAGAGATATGTCATGAAGAACGGAATGGTGGAAAGTTGCATGGCAATATATCTTGGAATGGCTATGGAAATGCCATAATACGTAGGTATGGTGGCTGTTTTGAGGAAGATATAGGGAGGTTTATGTGTGAAAGAGCGTATCATATCACGGGGTTTGGATGCACCGGCGAAGTTTGCACCAACTCTCAATGTGAGAAAGGGCAATGCACGGTACCGAAGAGGCTAGCAATGATGGAAGGGTGAGAGTGCGTATAATCCATGGACTCAACATTAGTCATAAAGAACTCATATACCTATTGCAAAAATCTACAAGCCATCAAAAACCAAAGCATTACGCGCATGCTCCTAGGGGGATAGACTGGTAGGAAAAGACCATCGCTCGTCCCCGACCGCCACTCATAAGGAGGACAATCAAATAACACCTCATGTTTCAAATTTGTTACACAATGTTTACCATATGTGAATGCTACGGGACTTGCAAACTTCAACACAAGCATTTCTCAAATTCACAACTACTCAACTAGCACGACTTTGATATTATCACCTCCATATCTCAAAACAATCATCAATCATCAAACTTCTCTTAGTATTCAACATACTCATAAGAATTCTTACAAATCTTGTATGCTTAGCATATTAGGATTTTTAAGCACATTACCATGCTATTTAAGACTCTCAAAATAATATAAGTGAAGCATGAGAGTTCATCTATTTCTTCAAAATAAAACTACCACCATGCTCTAAAAGATATAAGTGAAGCACTAGAGCAAACGACAAACTACTACGAAAGATATAAGTGAAGATCAATGAGTAGTCAAATAATTATGCAACTATGTGAAGACTCTCTCATTTAATAATTTCAGATCTTGGTACTTTATCCAAACATCAAGCAAGGCTAAAGAAAATAAAATGAAGCTCCAAGCAAAACACATATCATGTGGTGAATAAAAATATAGCTCCAAGTAAAGTTACCGATGAACGAAGACGAAAGAGGGGATGCCTTCCGGGGCATTCCCAAACTTAGACGCTTGGTTATCCTTGAATATTACCTAGGGGTGCCTTGGGCATCCCCAATCTTAGGCTCTTGCCACTCCTTATTCCATAGTCCATCAAATCTTTACCCAAAACTTGAAAACTTCACAACACAAAACTTAACAGAAAACTCGTGAGCTCCGTTAGCGAAAGAAAACAAAACACCACTTCATGGTACTGTAATGAACTCATTCTTTATTTATATTGGTGTTAAACCTACTGTATTCCAACTTCTCTATGGTTTATAAACTATTTTACTAGCCATATATTCATCAAAATAAGTAAACAACACACGAAAAACAGAATCTGTCAAAAACAGAACAGTCTATAGTAATCTGGATCAAACGTATACTTATGGAACTCATAAAATTCTCAAATAAATTTCTGGACCTGAGGAATTTATCTATTAATCATCTTCAAAAAGAATTAACTAAATATCACTTTCCAAATAAAAATGGCAGCAATTCTCGTGAGCGCTAAAGTTTCTGTTTTTTACAGCATGATCAACAAGACTTTCCCCAAGTCTTCCCAATGGTTCTACTTGGCACAAACACTAATTAAAAGAACAAAACCACATCTAAACAGAGGCTAGATTAATTATTTATTACTAAACAGGATCAAAAAGCAAGTAACAAAAATAAAGTTGGGTTGCCTCCCAACAAGCGCTATCGTTTAACGCCCCTAGCTAGGCATGAAAGGTAAGAATTGAAACATAAAGAGATCATCATGAAGAATATGACTAGCACATTTAAGTCTAACCAACTTCCTATGCATAGGGATTTTGTGAGCAAACAACTTGTGGGAACAATAATCAACTTGCATAGGAAGGTAAAACAAGCATAACTTCAAAATTTTAAGCACATAGAGAGGAAACTTGATATTGTTGCAATTCCTACAAGCATATGTTCCTCCCTCATAATAATTTTCAGTAGCATCATGAATGAATTCAACAATATAACCATCACCTAAAGCATTCTTTTCATGATCTCTAAGCATAGAAATTTTATTACTCTCCACATAAGCAAATTTCTTCTCATGAATAATAGTGGGAGCAAACTCAACAAAATAGCTATCATGTGATTGAAAATTAAGATCAAGATGACAAGTTTCATGGTTATCATTGTTTTTTAAAGAATACATGTCATCACAATAATCATCATAGATAGGAGGCATGCTTTCATCATAATAAATTTGCTCATCAAAGCTTGGGGGACAAAAAATATCATCTTCATCAAACATAGCTTCCCCAAGCTTGTGGCTTTGCATATCATTAGCATCATGGATATTCATAGAATTCATACTAACAACATAGCAATCATGCTCATCATTCACATATTTTATGCCAAGCATTCTATGTAATTCTTCTTCTAGTACTTGAGCACAATTATCGGAATCCTTATTTTCATGATAGATATTAAAAAGATGAAGCATATGAGGTAACCTTAATTCCATTTTTTGTAATTTTCTTTTATAAACTAAACTAGTGATAAAAAAGAAACTAAAAGACTTGATTGCAAGATCTAAAGATATACCTTCAAGCACTCACCTCCCCGGCAATGGCGCCAGAAAAGAGCTTGATGTCTACTACACAACCTTCTTCTTGTAGACATTGTTGGGCCTCCAAGTGCAGAGGTTTGTAGGACAGTAGCAAATTTCCCTCAAGTGGATGACCTAAGGTTTATCAATCCGTAGGAGGCGTAGGATGAAGATGGTCTCTCTCAAGCAACCCTGCAACCAAATAACAAAGAGTCTCTTGTGTCCCCAACACACCCAATACAAAGGTAAATTGTATAGGTGCACTAGTTCGGCGAAGAGATGGTGATACAAGTGGTATATGGATAGTAGATAATAGTTTTTGTAATCTGAAAATATAAAAACAGCAAGGTAACGAATCATAAAAGTGAGCGTAAACGGTATTGCAATGATAGTAAACAAGGCCTGGGGTTCATACTTTTACTAGTGCAAGTCCTCTCAACAATAATAGCATAATTGGATCACATAACTATCCCTCAACATGCAACAAAGAGTCACTCCAAAGTCACTAATAGCGGAGAACGAACGAAGAGATTATGGTAGGGTACGAAACCACCTCAAAGTTATTCTTTCCAATCAATCCATTGGGCTATTCCTATAAGTGTCACAAACAGCCCTAGAGTTCGTACTAGAATAACACCTTAAGACACAAATCAACCAAAACCCTAATGTCACCTAGATACTCCATTGTCACCTCAAGCATCCGTGGGTATGATTATACGATATGCGTCACACAATCTCAGATTCATCTATTCAACCAACACAAAGGACCTCAAAGAGTGCCCCAAAGTTTCTACCAGAGAATCACGACGAAAACGTGTGCCAACCCCTATGCATAGGTTCATCGGCGGAACCCGCAAGTTGATGACCAAAACATACATCAAGTGAATCACGTGATATCCCATTGTCACCACAGATATCCATGGCAAGACATACATCAAGTGTTCTGAAATCTTTAAAGACTCAATCCAATAATATAACTTCAAAGGGGAAACTCAATTCATTACAAGAGAGAAGAGGGGGAGGAGAAACATAAGATCAAACTATAATAGCAAAGCTCGCGATACATCAAGATCGTGCCAAATCAAGAACACGAGAGAGAGAGAGAGAGAGAGAGAGATCAAACACATAGCTACTGGTACATACCCTCAGCCCCGAGGGAGAACTACTCCCTCCTCGTCATGGAGAGCACCGGGATGATGAAGATGGCCACTGGAGAAGGATTCCCCCCTCCGGCAGGGTGCCGAAACGGGTCTAGATTGGCTTTCGGTGGCTACTGAGGCTTCTGGCGGCGGAACTCCCGATCTAATATTCGTTTTGGAAGTTTTACGATATGTAGGTATATATGGGTACAAGGGGTACGTCGGTGGACCGAAGGGCGGGCCACGAGGCTGGGGGCGCGCCCCCTACCCTCGTGAGCTCCTCCTTCATCTTCTGACGTAGGGTCCAAGTCTATCCGGTAGGTTTCCTTCCAAAAATAACTTCTCCAGTTGATTTCGTTCCATTTCGACTCCGTTTGATATTCCTTTTCTTTGAAACACTGAAATAGGCATAAAACAGCAAATCTGGGTTGGGCCTCCGGTTAATAGGTTAGTCCCAAAAATAATATAAAAGTGGAAAATAAAGCCCAATATTTCCCAAAACAGTAGATAATATAGCATGGAGCAATCAAAAATTATAGATACGTTGGAGACGTATCAAGCATCCCCAAGCTTAATTCCTGCCGGACAGAATGCCGAAGATGCACTTCTCAGGGTTCATCTTGAGGATGATCTTTGATACGTCTCCAACGTATCTATAATTTTTGATTGCTCCATGCTATATTATCTACTGTTTTGGACTATATTGGGCTTCATTTTCCACTTTTATATTATTTTTGGGACTAACCTATTAACCGGAGGCCCAGCCCAGAATTGCTGTTTTTTTTGCCTATGTCAGTGTTTCGGAGAAACAGAATATCAAACGGAGTCCAAACGGAATAAAAATCTTCGGGGACGTGATTTTCTCACCGAACATGATCCAGGAGACTTGGACCCTACTCCAGGGAGTCAAAGAGGAGGTCACGAGGGTGGGGGCGCCCCCCTAGGGCGCGCCCCCCTGCCTCGTGGGCCCCTCGGTGCTCTACTGACGTACTCCTTCCTCCTATATATACCTATGTACCCCCAAACGATCAGAACAGGAGCCAAAAACCTAATTCCACCTCCGCAACTTTCTGTATCCATGAGATCCCATCTTGGCGCCTGTTCTGGAGCTCCGCCGGAAGAGGGCCGTCATCACGGAGGGCTTCTACATCATCCTAGCCCCTCCGATGAAGTGTGAGTAGTTTACCTCAGACCTTCGGGTCCATAGTTAGTAGCTAGATGGCTTCTTCTCTCTCTTTGAATCTCAATACAAAGTTCTCTCCCTCTCTTGTGGAGATCTATTCGATGTAATCTTCTTTTTGCGGTGTGTTTGTTGAGACCGACGAATTCTGGGTTTATGATCAAGTCTATCTATGAATAAAAATTGAATCTTCTCTGAATTCTTTTATGTATGATTGGTTATCTTTGTAAGTCTCTTCGAATTATCCGTTTGGTTTAGCCAACTAGATTGGTAGTTCTTGCCATGGGAGAAGTGCTTAGCTTTGGGTTCGATCTTGCGATGTCCTTACCCAGTGACAGAAGGGGCAGCAAGGCACTTATTGTATCGTTGCCATCGAGGATAATAAGATGGGGTTTATTTCATATTGCATGAATTTATCTCTCTACATCATGTCATCTTGCTTAAGGCGTCACTCTGTTTTTAACTTAATACTCTAGATGCATGTTGGATAGCGGTCGATGAGTGGAGTAATAGTAGTAGATGCAGAATCGTTTTGGTCTACTTGTCACGGACGTGATGCCTATATACATGATCATGCCTAGATATTCTCATAACTCTGCTCAATTCTGTCAATTGCTCAAGAGTAATTTGTTCACCCACCATAGAATACTTATGCTCTTGAGAGAAGCCACTGGTGAAACCTATGGCCCGCTGGTCTATTCTCATCATATCAATCTCCATCACTTTAATCTTACTTTGCTTTTTTACTTTGCTTTTACTTTTTACATTGTATCTTTATACCAAAAATATTATATCTATTAGATCTCACTCTCGTAAGTGGCCGTGAAGTAGCTATCGCTTTGTGCGGGTACGAGGGACTTGAGTGTGGCCTCCTACTGGACGGATACCTTGGTTCTCAAAAACTAAGGGAAATACTTACGCTACTCTGCTGTATTATCCCTTCCTCTTCGGGGAAAACCAACGCATGCTCAAGACGTAGCAAGAAGGATTTCTAGCGCCGTTGCCGGGGAGTCTACGCAAAAAGTCAACATACCAAGTACCCATCGCAATCCCTATCTCTCGCATTACATTATTTGCCATTTACCTCTCGTTTTCCTCTCCCCCACTTCACCCTTGCCGTTTTATTCGCCCTCTCTCTCTCTATCCTCCCTCTCTATTTGCCTCTTTTTGCCCGCTTGCCTTTTTGTTTGCTCGTGTGTTAGATTGCTTGTTCGTCGCGATGGCTCAAGATAATACTAAATTGTGTGACTTCACCAATACCAATAATAATGATTTCCTTAGCACTCTGATTGCTCCTCTTACCGATGCTGAGTCTTGTGAAATTAATACTACTTTGTTGAATCTTGTTATGAAAGATCAATTCGCCGGCCTTCCTAGTGAAGATGCCGCTACTCATCTGAATAGCTTCGTTGATTTATGTGATATGCAAAAGAAAAAAGATGTCAATAATGATGTCGTTAAATTGAAGCTATTTCCTTTTTCGCTTAGCGATTGTGCTAAAGCTTGGTTTTCGTCTTTGCCTAAGAATAGTATTGATTCATGGAACAAGTGCAAAGATGCTTTTATCTCTAAGTATTTTCCTCCCGCTAAGATCATCTCTCTTAGAAACGATATTATGAACTTTAAACAACTTGATCATGAACATGTTGCATAAGCTTGGGAGAGAATGAAATTAATGATACGTAATTGCCCTACTCATGGTTTGAATTTGTGGATGATCATACAAATTTTTTATGCTGGATTGAATTTTGCTTCTAGAAATCTTTTAGATTCGGCCGCGGTAGGCACTTTTATGGAAATCACTTTAGGAGATGCTACTAAACTCCTAGATGATATTATGGTCAATTATTCTCAATGGCATACTGAAAGATATTCTAATAAAAAGGTGCATGCGATAGAAGAAATTAATGTTTTGAGTGGAAAGATGGATGAACTTATGAAATTATTTGCTACTAAGAGTGTTTATTATGATCCTAATGATATGCCTTTGTCTACTTTGATTGAGAATAACAATGAATCTATGGATGTGAATTTTGTTGGTAGGAATAATTTTGGTAACAACGTTTATAGAGGGAATTTTAATCCTAGGCCATATCCTAGTAATCCTTCTAATAATTATGGGAATTCCTACAACAACTCTTATGGAAATTATAATAAGATGCCATCTGAATTTGAGAATAGTGTTAAAGAGTTTATGAATTCACAAAAGAATTTTAATGCTTTGCTTAAGCAGAAATTTCTTAAAGTTGATTATTTGGCTAGAAACATTGATAGAATTTCTCTTGAGGTTGATTCTTTAAAGCTTAGATCTATTCCTCCTAAACATGATATCAATGAGTCTCTCAAAGCCATGAAAATTTCCATTGATGAGTGCAAGGAAAGAACCGCTAGGATGCGTGCTTCCAAAGATGCCTTTATTAAAGCGTGTTCCTCCAATTCCTATGAAAATCAAGATGAAGATCTAAAAGTTATTGATGTGTCGCCTATTAAATCTTTGTTTTGCAATATGAATCTTGATGAAACTGAATATGATCTTCCTTTACCTAGAAGGCATTCTAAAAATTCGGAGTATTTAGATCTTAATGATGAAATTGATGAAAGTGGGATTGAAAGAAATAAAAATCCAGATGTTGCTAAACCCACTATATTGGATTTCAAGGAATTTAATTATGAAAGTTGCTCTTTAATTGATTGTATTAGCTTGTTGCAATCCGTGCTAAATTCTCCACATGCTTATAGTCAAAATAAAGCCTTCACCGAACATATTGTTGATGCCTTGATGCAATCTTATGAAGAAAAACTTGAGTTGAAAGTTTCTATCCCTAGAAAACTCTATGATGAGTGGGAACCAACTATTAAAATTAAAATTAAAGATCATGAGTTTTATGCTTTGTGTGATTTGGGTGCTAGTGTCTCTACTATTCCCAAGACTTTGTGTGATTTGCTAGATTTCCGTAATTTGGTTGATTGCTCTCTAAACTTGCATCTTGCGGATTCCACTATTAAGAAACCTATGGGAAGTATTAATGATGTTCTTATTGTTGCAAATAGGAATTATGTGCCCGTCGATTTCAGTTTTCTTGATATAGATTGCAATCCTTCTTGCCCTATTATTCTTGGTAGACCTTTCCTTAGAACGGTTGGTGCGATTATTGATATGAAGGAAGGGAATATTAGATTTCAATTTCCATTAAAAAGGGCATGGAACACTTTCCAAGAAAGAAAATAAAATTTCCATATGAAACTATCATGAGAGCCACTTATGGATTGCCTACCAAAGATGGCAATACCTAGATCTATCCTCGCTTTTATGCCTAGCTAGGGGCGTTAAATGATAGCGCTTGTTGGGAGGCAACCCAATTTTATTTTTATTCCTTGCTTTTTTCTCCTGCTTGGTAATAAATAAATTATTTATCCTCTGTTTTGGTTGTGTTTTTTGTGTTTAATAACTGTTTGTGCCAAGTAGAACCGTTGGGAAGACTTGGGGAAAGTCTTGTTGAACTTGCTGTAAAAACAGAAACTTTAGCGCTCACGAGAACTGCTGTAATTTTTATTTGAAGAGTGCTATTTAGTTAATTATTTTTGAAGATGATTAATAGATAAATTCCTCACGTCCAGAAATTTATTTTAGAATTTTTTGGGTTCCAGATCTTGCGCTAGTTACAGATTACTACAGACTGTTCTGTTCTTGACAGATTCTGTTTTTCGTGTGTTGTTTGCTTATTTTGATGAATCTATGGCTAGTAAAATAGTTTGTAATCCATAGATAAGTTGGAATACAGTAGGTTTAACACCAATATAAATAAAGAATGAGTTCATTACAGTACCTTGAAGTGTTCTTTTGTTTTCTTTCGCTAACGGAGCTCACAAGTTTCTATTTTGAGTTTTGTGTTGTGAAGTTTTCAAGTTTTGGGTGAATTCTTTTGATGGATCATGGAACAAGGAGTGGCCAGAGCCTAAGATTGGAGATGCCCATGGCACCCCCAAGATAATCCAAGGACACCAAAAAGTCAAAGCTTGGGGATGCCCCGGAAGGCATCCCCTCTTTCGTCCACTTCCATCGGTAATTTACTTGGAGCTATATTTTTATTCACCAACATGATATGTGTTTTGCTTGGAGCGTCTTGTATTATTTGTGTCTTTGTGTATTAGTATGCCACAATCATCCTTGCTGTACACACCTTTTGAGAGAACCATACATGAATTAAAATTTGATAGAATACTCTATGTGCTTCACTTATATCTTTTGAGCTAAGTAGTTTTGCTCTATGTGCTTCACTTATATCTTTTGAGCTAAGTAGTTTTGCTCTATGTGCTTCACTTATATCTTTTGACCTAGATAATTTTGCTCCATGTGCTTCACTTATATCTTTTGAGCGTTACAATTTTGCTCTATGTGCTTCACTTACATCTTTTAGAGCACGGTGGTGGATTTGTTTTAAAGAAACTATTGATCTCTCATGCTTCACTTAAATTATTTTGTGAGTCTCTTAATAGCATGGTAATTTGCTTAATAATAATATGCTTGGTATTCAAGATTTGTGAAACTTTCTTTTGAGTGTGTTGAATACCAAGAAAATATTGAAACATGATAATTGTTTTGAGATATGGAGGTGATAATATTAAAGTCATGCTAGTTGAGTAGATGTGAATTTAAAGAATACTTATGTTAAAGTTTGTGATTCCCATAGCATGCATGTATGGTGAACCGTTATGTGATGAAGTCGGAGCATGATTTATTTATTGATTGTCTTCCTTATGAGTGGCGGTCCGGGACGAGCGATGGTCTTTTCCTACCAATCTATCCCCTAGGAGCATGCGCGTAATACTTTGCTTTGATAACTTCTAGATTTTTGCAATAAGTATATGAGTTCTTTATGACTAATGTTGAGTCCATGGATTATACGCACTCTCACCCTTCCACCTTTGCTAGCCTCTCTAATACCCCACACCTTTCGACGGTATCACTACTAGGAAAAGGGCTACTAATGGCGCACCAGTTTTGCCTACTAATGGCGCACTACTGGTGCGCCATTAGTATCACACCACTAGTATTTCTTACTAATGGCGCACCACCAGTGCGCCATTAGTATCTGGTATACTAATGGCGCACCACGCAGTGCGCCATTAGTATAGAACACCATGCGCCATTAGTATCTGGCATACTAATGGTGCACTGTTGGGTGATGTGCCATTAGTATGAATATTAGGTTTTTTTACTTTTCTGAATTTTGCATAGGTTACAAAATATATTATTGGATAGAATATAGACAGCACCCCACAGCATGAGCAGATTCATCGAATACAATAGAATATTAGTCTCCGAATACAATTGATCATATTAGTCTTCGAATTCAAAAGACCGAACAAAGATAGAACATTACAAGTCTCGAGACCGCGAGTAGCGAGTTTGTCGGAAGTAATACTAATCCTAACAAGTCCTACTAATCATCATCATACAACTTCTACTCATTATTAATAACAAGTCATATGATCATCATCTTGATAGTCATCGAACCAACCCTAGTTAATTGTTCTTAGCACATGATCATCAGTATTAGGCAGGACCTAAATACCCTATTTAAGCTAAAATAGCATAAAACAATATAGACCCTGACTCTCCATTATGGAGAATGGAGAAAATCATGTCTCCAATTCTTGCGCTTCGCTTCCTTTTGCTTCCAAGAACCTCCTTACGACTGTCCATACATTTTTTCCATCCTTTGATTTTCATGTCTCCACTTCTTTTAGAAATCTCGTATGGACAGTTGAGTTTGTAGGATGACCTGACTGTATGTTCAAAACATTAAGACTACCTTTCTTATACATCAAATGAGGCACACAATTCTCTGGGATTATCTGTGGAAAAACATAGTAATAACTTCATAGTTAGCAATGATGTACTAGTTTTAGAAGTAGGCAAAAGATGCACGGATGTCGTAATAGTAAAACTCTTACCAGGGTATCTCCATGGTAGTTACCGTAGTTGAACACATGCACTAGTGGCACATATCTACCATAATGTTGAGGAGTTTCATTGTGGATATTGTAATTCCCAATGTCAGTACAAAATCCGACCAGATGATTTTTCTCCTTGTAAGTTGTTAATTCGGAGCCATCGGTGTAGTGGGTTTTGTCTACCATCTCCCGCACATTCTTTGAACAATAAAAATAATCTGTCAATGGAAATAAGCTGTCAACTATTTTGAAATAAACAATATAAATTAGGTAATAACTATGTTTGAGAAACTCACATAGCGGTAGAACTGGAGGCGTATCAACAAGGACCCAAATGTCCATATTGTCTTGGTTGATGTCAGGATTACCAAGATCCATGGTGATAAGCATACCCTCATCAAAACCATACATCTTGCAAAATGCATCCCAATTTTTGCAACCAAAATGGGTTACGCTCTCAGAATTATATAGATTTACTTCAAAGTCCACATCGTGATGAGTCCTTAGGTGAATTTTCTTTGTTCAGAAATTTCATGGTCTTCAAAATCCATCCTCTCCAAGACATAGCGTCTTGCATGGCATAGGATAAGCTATATTCGAATTGTAAAAGATGAAAATTACACATTGAAATAGTTGAAGTCATGCTTAATTATGAAAATAACACTTGTCGTCGTTGTGTACCGTTTCAACTTCGAAGGTCTCCTCGAGCTTAATGCTGAAGCGCCGATCATCGTCAGGTGAGGCATGTCACACAGACCTCGATCATCGTGGCACCAGTCGCGACTTTCGTCGTCCGATGACGACATATCCTACGTTCATAATTCAAAACTACATCATTTAGGGTTTGTCGACACCGAGGCATCCTAAAAGCTAAGCTTTTATCATTTAGGGTTTGTCGACGCCGAGGCACCCTAAAAGCCTAAGCTTTCATCATTTAGGTTCTTATCAACACCGAGGCACCCTAAAAGCCAAGGTTTTATCATTTAGGGTTTGTCGATGCCAAGGCACCCTAAAAGCCTAAGCTTTCATCATTTAGGTTCTTATCGACACCGAGGCACCCAAAAACCTATGGTTTAATGCAGCAAGAATAAAGGGGCAGTTGATCCTACTTAATTAAGTACTAAGATACCCCAGCCCACGCATTAGTCGCAAGTACCCCATATGTCCTATTTTTAGCAAAGTCATGCTAAAATTCACGAAAAATTTTAGCATGACCTTTGCTGAAAATAGGACATATGGAGTACCCGAATTTGCCAGAACGGAAGTTAATCGACATTCTGGCAAACTCAAGGGCCTCTCGGGGTACCTGCAAATTCATCACGACACAATGGTCGGAGACAAAACCCAGCAAACTAGCAAGATGATCATCATCTTTGCAAGTCATTACTTGTCAAACACAGAAGTGCATAACACAAGCTCACCGACATAGACACACATAACAGCCGCACAACAGCATAGACATTAAACATGTGCAGAGATCACAATCAACAAAGGTTTCCATCTGGTGTATTTCAGACTATTATTCCCATCCCGAGAAAGCATCGACTTCAGAATATCCCCTTTTCAAAGAATGTGTTATGTCGTGGATTTGTCACGGCAGATGTCCTTAGTGTCAGGACTTAGTCGTGAGGCCAACGCATCTATGTGGTAGCTTGAGAGGGGTTGAGTGGGACAAGAGACACGATGTTTTACCCAGGTTCGGCCCCTCACGGTGGAGGTAAAAGCCTACATCCTGCTTCATTGATATTGATGATGATGATCATGGTTACAAGTGTGCTCTATCTTGAGAGCTATTGTCTAAACCTAACTTGTCCAACTTTCGGAACTCGTCCCCTTCCCCCTTTTGGGGAGCCCTGCCCCTCCTTATATATGTTGAAGGGGCGGGTTACATGTGGAGTCCTATTAGGATTAGGACTAGTCTATCTTCTAATACAAACCGGATACCAGTCCGGGTCTTGACTCCCTGTTAGGGAAATACACCTTTTCTCTTAAACCGGCCCACCATTAGCATAAACCGGCCTTCTAGGCCTTGGGCCTTGTCATCCGTCTGTCCCGCCCGCCGGGTTATCAGTGAGTCATAATGTTCACGCGGGTTGCTTGTAAACCGCCAAGTTAGGGCGGGTCGCCAGTGAATCGCCAAGTGTCAGCCGGGTCTCAAGTAAACCGCCAAGTCCGGCCGGGTTATACTTCCGGCCGGTTTACGCTGCGGGGTATATCCCCGACATTAGCCCCGAGTTTAGCTTGGATTTATCCATGGTAAACTGATCCTGTAAACAAACACAAGAACAACTTTGACAAGTTGTACTCCAAGTTAAAAAATTCTTGTAAACCGGCACCTGATCATCCTTAAATCCTTGTTATTTCCTCCTTCTAGAAAATCCGAGTCAATAGACCAACTTCATAATCAATTTGCTTGCAGAAGATATTTTGTAAATAAAGAATCCATTCGAATCGGCCTTCAATGCTCTGATTTGACAAAAATATTGGTCTTCAAATATTCAACTGATATTCAGCCGGCTTGAAGATGTAGAACTTGCCGGTTCATGATTACCACCATTGTTGGGTTATAAAAACTGATAATTCCGGGTCATGATTGTTGCCAACGGCGGTTCATGATTATTGATGACGCCGGGTTGCAGTCACAGGGTCATAATGATTGGTGACGCCGGGTCAATCTGGTTTGCTCAAACAGAGAATTTGAAAATATTTCTTCGATAATAATATAATACCTATAGCCCCCAAGTCTTGAGCAGAACAAAGTGATGGCTTAAGACTTGCTTCAATATAAATACTACCAATTTTGAAGAAATCCATGTTGTTCATCCCAGTCACTAGTAAAAACTGAATACTCCATATTATGTAACCCCCCAGTACCGGGTTGTCATGCTTGCAGCAACCTGGGACTTTGTAATTGCTTATAAAAACTTCAATCACTGTATCCCCCAAGGGTCGAGTCATTATGCAATAATGAGCAGGGACTTTGTAAATATAATCATGTAGACTTGAGCAGTGATGTGTAGCCCCCAAGGGCCGGCTTAGTAAGATAATACTGAACCGGGACTTGATATATACTTCAATGAAAATAACATCTTATAATGTAGCTTCCATCGTAGGGCTTGAACCCACGTCCACAAGGTTAAGAGCTTTGTGCTTTACCAACTGAGCAATGGATCCTTCAATATTATGGATGAAAACTTGTGTACCTTGAATTGTTGACAGGAGCAATTGGTAGCCCGCAAGGGCCGGCTCATTATAATATGATGAGTCAGGTCTTCAATAAGACTAGTAAAAATGACTTTGCATTAGCCCCCAAGTGTCATGGTGCATGCTTGCAGCGACATGAGACTTGCATGTAATCTCAATTTGAATAATGTAGCCCCCAAGTGCCGGGTTGTAAGCCTGCAGCGACTCGGGACTATTCCTTCCATTGTAGAATAAATCATATCCTTTGATAAAATAATAGCCATTGCGCTAAAGCGACTTTGAAAACTCAATAATACCGGTTATTAATAACCATAAAAATCCAGCCATGTTGGCTATTCAAGATAATATAATCCGGTATGAAAACCTTATTCATTCAATATCATAATGAAAATTCAGCCAAGTTTGGCTATTTGAATAATATAACCCAATGATTTATAAGCGCATGATTCCAATGGCGCAATCCAAATATATATACTGGCGACTTATAGTCCAAAGCCAGGCCGGTTTAACAAACCTGTTTCTGCATACAACAAGTTTAAAGTGTCCTGGCGGTTTACCGCCGGACGGGTCATAATGCCCAACATATAACCCGGGTTTATAACCAAGGCTGCACTTAAGAATAATCAAATATGAAATATATCATACCTGTGACATTGAATCACATTGTTGGTTTTACCAACTTTTTGTAGTAAAGGTGATAACCCCAATCTTGAGTACTGATAACTCCTTCCGTATTGTGCCGGTTTATGATAAAACCGTACCGGGTTGTGATAAACACCGGTTTATCCATATTCAATTCTGGCGACTTATAGTCGAAACCAGACCGGGCTGATAGTCTCCGGATTATGATTTGATAGTGTACTGACAACTTGCTCCACTTTTGGAATTCATGTATGCATAATCCTTTATGTTCCTGCATATGAAAACTAAAAAGCATCCTCGTTGGCTGACCAACTGATTGTATGGTAGAGGTAAAAACATCAATCCGGAGTGCTGATAACTCCTGGCCCTCTTACCGGTTCATGTAGAAATCATATTGAGCTAAAAAGTCGTTGATTTGTTCGTATAAGGTTGGTGACATCTAGTCAAGACCATTCCGGAGCAATGCGCTACCAGTTTAGAATCTGATCATGTACTAACAACGAAGCGCTGAAAGTCATGCCGGTTTATAATGAACACCGGTTTGTCAGAAAAATGTTTATAAATCCCTTATCATGAAAACAGCAAAAACAACAGAAATATGCAAGGCTTTTCATGGGCTGTCAGGCCCTAAATCGAGGCTTTTCATGGGCTGCCAGGCCGCTGAGTTAAACCATTTTGCAAAGCCTTTTTAAGATGGACCTCAATCTTTAACCAATCACCGATTTAACTTTAACAAGTTCAGGGTCCATGGGATTGACTTGTGAAACGTTCGATGGGTCATACCAGGTTTACCTGGACGGAGTGACTTACTTAAAGAGGCAGGATAACCCGGGGTTTTAGGTGTATACACCAGGCTTCCAAGCCATGGCTTGATAGCCCATTACAAGTGTAGATTCTAAGTTCATTTCGATAGCAAAGAATCCCCAAGGAACATTTTGAGCTGTGCTCAGTGGGTGCCTACGTTTGAGTTATTGTTTTACAACACTCTCTTTGGCCCCGGATTGATTTGGCTTTGAGCCGATCAAGAGGTGTGACTATGGTTCGGATACGACCAAGCCCCCAAGTGATGCTGTGGCATTACGGGAATCAAGAGGTGTAGCTATGGTTCGGATACGACCAAGCCCCCAAGTGATACTGTGGCATTGCACCGATCAAGAGGTGTAGCTATGGTTCGGATACGACCAAGCCCCCAAGTGATCAATAATACGATAAGCCAATAAGGCAGGATACCCATGTTTGAACCGTGCATCATGGCAGCAGGTCCTCTTCGGCCACCTTTAACTTTTTGCAAGAGATAAATTCTTCTTGAACCAGGATTTTGAACCGGATATTGAGAGCTTCAAAGCTTTGTGGGAGATATCTTTCCCTTGAACCGGATTGTAAACCGGAATCTTCATTTTCAACTGGAAATTTTCTGACGGCCTTTCAACTCGAACTTGCGAGAAGTTAATTCCTTTTTTAACCGGAAATTCTTAAACCGGATTTGAGAGCTTCAGAGCTTCGTGGGAGAACATATTTCCCTTGAATCGGATTTTAAACCGGCATTCTTCATTTTGAACCGGAAATTTTCTGACGGCCCTAAAATTTTCATCCATACGGTAGTAGCCTCCGGGACCGGGTTATCTTTCCCTCCAGCATCCTGGGGTTCTTGACTTCACTGAAAAGCCGACAACCTTTGCTGAGTCATATCATTGTAGCCTCCGAGTCTCAAGGCTTCAGATTCTTCATAATTAACCGTGATATAGACCGGTTTGAATCCTGCATGATACAACTTGCAAACTGGAGTAATTGCTCTTTAAAGAAAGCAATATATAATTTATAAAAATATGCTGGATGGATTTCACCTGATGCGTCAGGTCAGCAATTATCACTGTGGAGTTGATAATCACCTTGGTGAAACTGAAAACAATCGCGGCCGAGTCGGCCGCGGGTGCTGACAGATTTTTCGGCCGCGGCGTTTCAAACCGGTGTGGACGGGAGAGTTAGCAGTGGCATTGTAAACCGGTGCGGTCGCGAGAGACGGCCACGACGCTGTAAGTCGGTGCGGTTGTTCGTTGAATAACGACGACCACCTGGGCCGAAACATGTTGTGCCTTCATCTCCGCGGTATAATATCACTTTTTGTCGCCCTACATAAACAATATTGCAGACCAAGGCAAAGATAAACTTGTTTTTTGACAAAAACAACATGTGCTAATAAATCAAATTTGGATGGATATCACCTGATTTATTTGGGCGATGGATGATCTGTTTATCGCAACAGAGGTGGCTCAGGCATATCAGCGGCTCAATATAGCTCCGGCGGCTCAGGCAGACCGGCGACTTAATATAACCCTGGCGGCTCAAAATGGCAAGGGCGGCTTAGCGTGCCTCCGGCGGGTTGATGTAGATTAAGCTGCACGGGCGGCGATTTGCGCACACCTGATTTACTCGATCAACTGATGACCAGTTCGTCGTGACAGAAACGACTCAGGTAAACCGGCGACTCAATATAATCCCGGTGGTTTGAGCAGACTAGAGTCTTGGGTGACTCAACACGGCAGAGGTGACTTAGCGCGGCACGTCTGCGGTCGGTTCTGTTTAGCGGCACAGCACAAACGAACGTCCCCTTTTCTCTTTTATATGACAACAAAACAATTGCAGCACCACGCTCCCCTTGGGTTGATGTCCTCGAACCAACACATATATGCATGCATGCACTGCTCCATTATCCTCCGGCCACAATTTTTTTTCCTTCACTCCTGTACCTCCACGCGGGGCGAACCCGGCAGCCCAGAGGCCACAGGCACGGTGGCTCAAGAACTCAACAGGGGACAATTTGGCGCGACATCAGCGGCAGTACAGCGGCTCAAGAGTTGTAGCGGCAGCGTGCTAAGACGGCGGCGGCTCATCGCTGCTGCAGTTGATGCGGTGCGTGGCGTGGCGGTTTTGAGACAATTCAGAGGCAAACAAGGGCGGCAGCTCTCAGGAGTGCACTGCTGCTGCGATGGATCCTGCCGCCACTGATTCTTAATCCCGCGCCGTAGGTCTGCTGTGGTGGCGTGCTACTTTGACTTTCCATTGACTAGAAAATACACTGACGCGTACATGAGCTGGAGTCAAGACGAACGTGGTATATGTGCATGAAACAAGGCACACCTTTGAGAACCTCACGTGATCACCAAGTAGTACTTGTGGTTGATGAAATTATTTTTGGCCTTTACCCAACGTGTCGTTGCACCAGCAGCTTATGATTTGACGCCTCAGACTTTTAAATCAGCAAAACAGTGCACCATTTAATTAGGCAGCTATCCGATTTGTTTTTGTCTTGTCGGACTGAGATCAACATCGAGTAGAATTCGGATCTGGTAGCCGATCCTAACGTAAAGCGCTCCTTCCTTTTCTTTAACAGGCAAACATCATTGCAGATTGTCTATGAGCCTGTTGTCGCTGTATGGACTTTCCTTGGGACTTGTAGCGTCGTAGTTGGAATTTCTTTCAACTCGGACTCGACGGATTTCCATGTTGTGTGCGGTGGTCGCATAGCACGTATAACCCTAAAATCTCTTACTCATAATCTTGCTCATGCTCAAACAGCCGGCGGCTCATCCACGATGTAGATTCACTTGCGCCGGTTCTTCTCCATCCGATTAATCGCGAGCTTCCCGATCCCTTAGAAAAATCCCTTCAAGACCTCAACAACACCGTGCGTGGGCCCCACGGTGGGCGCCAACTATCGTGGATTTGTTACGGTAGATGTCCTTAGTGTCAGGACTTAGTCGTGAGGCCAACGCATCTATGTGGTAGCTTGAGAGGGGTTGAGTGAGACTAGAGAGGCGATGTTTTACCCAGGTTCGGCCCCTCATGATGGAGGTAAAAGCCTACATCCTGCTTCATTGATATTGATGATGATGATCATGGTTACAAGTGTGCTTTATCTCGAGAGCTATTGTGTAAACCTAACTTGTCCAACTTGTGGAACTCGTCCTCCTTCCCCCTTTTGGGGAGCCCTACCCCTCCTTATATATGTTGAAGGGGCGGGTTACATGTGGAGTCCTATTAGGATTAGGACTAGTCTATCTTCTAATACAAACCAGATACCAGTCCGGGTCTTGACTCCTTGTAAGGGAAGTACACCTTTTCTCTTAAACCGGCCCACCATTAGCATAAACCGGCCTTCTGGGCCTTGGGCCGTGTCATCCGTCTGTCCCGCCCGCCGGGTTATCAGTGAGTCATAATGTTCAGGCGGGTTGCTTGTAAACCAGCAAGTTAGGGCGGGTCGCCAGTGAATCGCCAAGTGTCAGCCGGGTCTAAAGTAAACCGCCAAGTCCGGCCAGGTTATACTTCCGGCCGGTTTACGCTGCGGGGTATATCCCCGACATGTTATGTGATGAAAGCACTAGCGAATCATGTTAAAGCTAACCCCTACTTTTGACCCTCAACTATAACAACGGCATGGAGTACAGAGAAGTGTTGATGCAGGTATCAAACATTATAATGCCGCAGGGCAAGGTCTCAAGTTACATGATCAGTTGTGCTTGACTGAAAATTTTGACAGGAAAGTTTTGACTGGAGTAACAAAGGCATAACAGTAGAAATTACAGGTGTAGATTGCTCTGTTCAACAAACTTCCTATCAGTCCAACAATGTTTCTGAATCTAAATTTTTTCATTTAACAGAACCTAAACCTGACAATGTTCAGTTAACAGAAAGGGGGGAGGGGAACCGGTGCAGCTCACCGAGAGGAAGACGATGGCGAGCTCGTGCGGGGACGGGGTTGACGAGGTGACGCGGATCGACGGTGAGGCGTCGGTGTCGTAGAGGCGCCGGAGACCTTGCCCTGCGAGACAGAGAAGGGGCCGTCAGCCCCGGCGCGGGCGGGGGGCAAGGGGAGGAGGAGGACGGGGAAGGGGAGGAGGAGGGTCGGGGGGGCGTATGGTGCTGCGTCGCTAGTCGGCGCCGACGGCGAAGATGTTGAGGGTCGGGGCGGCGGTGGTGGGGGCGCGGGGGCGCGGGGGCGGCGGGGGTGGAGTCCGGCGGGGATGGGGGCGCGGGGGCGGCGGGGGTGGAGTCCGGCGGGGATGGGGGCGCGGGGGCGGCGGGGGTCGGGGCGGCGGCGGCGTGGGTCTGGCGAGGGAGGGAGGGACGAATGGGATCTGGCGAGGGAGAGGGACGACTTAGCTATAGGGGGATCTTACTAATGGCGCACCACCCGTCGGTGCGCCTTTAGAAATCATTTTTAGATAGCAATGGCGCACCCACCGCCGGTGCGCCATTAGAAATCTGTTTTTAGATAGCAATGGCGCACCACGAGGCCGGTGCGCCATTAGTATATTTTATTATTATTATTTTTAATAAATGAATATGAATATGAATATGAAACAGTAATCCATGCATTTAAATAATTATTGTGCATTTGTATTCTGATAAATATTTGTTAGTTATTATGCCTGATTTATAGAATGATTGAAACTAGTTTAGTGGGTAATCCAAGTTAAGATTTATTTGTGGTGATGTTATAAATGATTTTTGTTATGAATGTTAGTAATTGTTTAAAGGTTTATTCTTGCATACATAATTTGACTAGAGAGGGGGAGGGTGCGGGGGGTGCTCTTCGGCGGCGGTACGTGGAGCGGGGGAGGGTGCGGGGGTGCTCGTCGGCAGCGGTGGAGCGGGGGAGGGTGCGGTGGGTCGTCGGCGGCGGTGGAGCGAGCGGGGGAGGGTGTGGGTGGAATCGAGATCGAGATGGAGGGTGCGGGGGGTGCTCGTCGGCGGTGGTGGAGCGGGGGAGGGTGCGGTGGGTCGTCGGCGGCGGTGGAGCTAGCGGGGGAGGGTGCAGGTGGAATCGAGATCGAGATGGAGGGGGATCGAGATCGAGTGTCCTCATGAATTTAAAAAGTTCCCATGAAATTTAAAAATATTCATGATATCAAAAAGTATCTGTCTTGGTGATATCAAAAAATATGAAAAAGTGCCCATGAAATTTCGCGGTGACGTTTGCGCCCGTGGTTTTGGATTTGACTTTGAGTATAACCATGCTGGTGAAATACCAGTCTTCTTTTAGGACGCTCTTGGCCCATCTGACATAGAGCATCGGGACCTTCTCTCCAGCGTAGCTCAGCTCCCAGATCTCCTCGATCCTTCCGTAGTATCTGTCCTTGTCGTTACCGGTGTAGGATTCCATCGTACGCCTCATAGGTCATTAGGTTATGCTCGGTGAGGAGGAGGAGGCAGCCGACAAGCTTGGAGAAGGAGGTGGAGGGAATATATATACTAATGGCGCACCGTGGCAGAGTGCGCCATTACTAGTTTAAACTAGTAATGGCGCACTTTGCAACAGTGCGCCATTAGTAGTTTTGCAAATAAACAGAATAAAAAAATACAGTAGTGGCGCACTCTATGGCTGGTGCGCCATTACTAGTTAAAACTACTAATGGCGCACTTTGCCCGGATGCGCCATTAGTATGTTTGGAAAAATGAAAAAAAAAATGTTACTTGTGGCGCACCTTGTGCCTGGTGCGCCATTAGTGTCTTCCACACTAATGGCGCATCACCACATGGTGCACCATTAGTATATAGTAGTGGCGCACCACTTCTCTGGTGCGCCATTAGTGTCAATTTCATGTATAGCCCTTTTCCTAGTAGTGTATCATACACCTACCATATACCTTCCTCAAAACAGCCACCATACATACCTATTATGGCATTTCCATAGCCATTCTGAGATATATTACCAAGCAACTTTCCACCATCTAGTTCATCATGACACATTCATCATTGTCATATTGCTTAGCATGATCATGTAGTTGACATAGTATTTGTGGCAAAGCCACCGTTAATAATTTTTTCATACTTGTCACTCTTGATTCATTGCATATCCCGGTACACCGCCGGAGGCATCCATATAGAGTCATACTTTGTTTTAGAATCGAGTTGTAATCATTGAGTTGTAAATAAATAAAAGTGTGATGATCATCAGTCAATAGAGCATTGTCCCCAAAAAAAGAGGAAATGCCAAAGAAAAAAAAAGAAGGCCCAAAAAAAGAAAATAAATAAAAAGGGAAATGCTACTATCCTTTTTTTCACACTTGTTCTTCAAAGTAGCACCATGATATAGCGAGTCTCATATATTGTGCTTCAAAGTAGCACCATGTTCTTCATATAGAGAGTCTCATATGTTGTCACTTTCATATACTAGTGGGAATTTTACATTATAGAACTTGACTTGTATATTCCAATGATGGGCCTCCTCAAGTGCCCTAGGTCTTCATGAGCAAGCAAGTTGGATGCACACCCACTAGTTTCTTTTGTTGAGCTTTCATACATTTATAGGTCTAGTGCATCCGTTGCACGGCAATCCCTACTCACTCACATTGATATCTATTGATGGGCATCTCCATAGCCCGTTGATACGCCTAGTTGATGTGAGACTATCTTCTCCTTTTTGTCTTCTGCACAACCACCATTCTATTCCACCTATAGTGCTATATCCATGGCTCATGCTCATGTATTGCGTGAAGATTGAAAAAGTTTTGAAAAAGTTAGAGTATGAAACAATTGCTTGGCTTGTCATCGGGGTTGTGCATGAGTTAAATACTTTGTGTTGTGAAGATGGAGCATAGCCAGACTATATGATTTTGTAGGCATAACTTTCTTTGGCCATGTTATTTTGAGAAGACATAATTGCTTTGTTAGTATGCTTGACGTATTATTATTTTTATGTCAATATAAACTTTTGTCTTGAATCTTTCTAATCTGAATATTCATACCACAATTAAGAAGATTTGCATTGAAATTATGCCAAGTAGCACTCCGCATCAAAAATTCTCTTTTTATCATTTACCTACTCGAGGACGAGCAGGAATTAAGCTTGGGGATGCTTGATACGTCTCCAACGTATCTATAATTTTTGATTGCTGCATGCTATATTATCTACTGTTTTGGACTATATTGGGCTTTATTTTCCACTTTTATATTATTTTTGGGACTAACCTATTAACCGAAGGCCCAGCCCAGAATTGCTGTTTTTTTTGCCTATTTCAGTGTTTCGGAGAAATAGAATATCAAACGGAGTCCAAACGGAATAAAATCTTCGGGAACGTGATTTTCTCACCGAACGTGATCCAGGAGACATGGACCCTACTCCAGGGAGTTAAAGAGGAGGTCACGAGGGTGGGGGCGCCCCCCTAGGGCGCACCCCCTGCCTCGTGGGCCCCTTGGTGCTCCTCCGATGTACTCCTTCCTCCTATATATACCTACGTACCCCCAAACGATCAGAACAGGAGCCAAAAACCTAATTCCACCGCCGCAACTTTTTGTATCCACGAGATCCCATCTTGGGGGCTGTTCCGGAGCTCCGCCGGAAGAGGGCCGTCATCACGGAGGGCTTCTACATCATCCTAGCCCCTCCGATGAAGTGTGAGTAGTTTACCTCAGACCTTCGGGTCCATAGTTAGTAGCTAGATGGTTGTTTCTCTCTCTTTGAATCTCAATACAAAGTTCTCCCCCTCTCTTGTGGAGATCTATTCGATGTAATCTGTTTTTTGCGGTGTGTTTGTTGAGACCGATGAATTGTGGGTTTATGATCAAGTCTATCTATGAATAATATTTGAATCTTCTCTGAATTCTTTTATGTATGATTGGTTATCTTTGCAAGTCTCTTCGAATTATCCGTTTGGTTTGGCCAACTAGATTGGTAGTTCTTGCCATGGGAGAAGTGCTTAGCTTTGGGTTCGATCTTGCAATCTCCTTACCCAGGGACAGAAGGGGAAGCAAGGAACGTATTATATCGTTGCCATCGAGGATAACAAGATGGGGTTTATTTCATATTGCATGAATTTATCTCTCTACATCATGTCATCTTGCTTAAGGTGTTACTCTGTTTTTAACTTAATACTCTAGATGCATGCTGGATAGCGGTCGATGAGTGGAGTAATGGTAGTAGATGTAGAATCGTTTCGGTCTACTTGTCACGGACGTGATGCCTATATACATGATCATGCCTAGATATTCTCATAACTATGCTCAATTCTGTCAATTGCTCAACAGTAATTTGTTCACCCACCGTAGAATACTTATGCTCTTGAGAGAAGCCACTAGTGAAACCTATGGCCCCCGGGTCTATTCTCATCATATCAATCTCCATCACTTTAATCTTGCTTTGCTTTTTTACTTTGCTTTTACTTTTTACTTTGTATCTTTATACCAAAAATATTATATCTATTAGATCTCACTCTCGTAAGTGACCGTGAAGGGATTGACAACCCCTAATCGCGTTGGTTGCGAGTAGCTATTGCTTTGTGTAGGTACGAGGGACTTGAGCGTGGCCTCCTACTGGATTGATACCTTGGTTCTCAAAAACTGAGGGAAATACTTATGCTACTCTGTTGCATCATCCCTTCCTCTTCGGGGAAAACCAATGCAAGCTCAAGACGTAGGAATCTTGTGCAGGTTAGCAAATGTCTCTTCCAGATCTTACACAAGAGTTGGCCCATCCTTCATTTTGATCACTATGTCATCCACGTAGGCCTCCATATTTCTATGGAGCTGAGGTTCAAAACCAATTTGGACTGCTCTTGCAAACGTCGAGCCGGCACTCTTCAACCCGAAAGGCATCCGTAAAAAGCAATACGTACCACATGGGGTGATGAATGTCGTCTTCTCTTCATCCTCTCTTATCATGAAGATTTGGTGGTAGCCTGAGTAGGTGTCGAGGAATTATAATAGATCACACCCAGCCATGGAGTCAACAATCTGGTCGATGTGCTGCAACAGGAAGGGGTCCTTAGGGCAAGCCTTGTTAATATCTGTGTAATCAATACACAGCCTCCACTTCCCATTTGCCTTGCGCACCACTACTGGATTGGCCAACCATGTTGGTGGAGCACCCCTCTCACCAAACCCGCCGCTTCCAACTTCCTGATCTCCTCCGTGATGAACTCCTGCCTTTCCAGAGCCTGCTTTCTGACCTTCTGCTTGACGGGTCGCGCGTGGGGGCGGATAGCTAGGTGGTGCTCAATCACCTCCCTAGGAACACCGGGGATGTCGGACGCTTGCCATGCAAACACGTCGACATTTGCCCGCAGGAAGGTGACGAGCGCGCCTTCCTATTTGCTGTCGAGGGCGGAGCCTATGATGAAGGCCCCTCCCATGCCATCCTCCCCGACGGGGACCTTCTTGGTCTGCAGCGGCTCGGCTCTGGATCTCTTGCTCTTGTCGGTAGAGCTCTCTGGCACGTCCTCAACAGTAGAACAACACTCCGAGGAGGTGCGCTTGTCGGAGTGGATGCGAGAGGTCTTGCCGGGCTCCTTTTTCCCTCCCGGGCCGTCAGCGGCAGGAGCAGGTGCCTTGACGGAGCTGCTGCAACTGCTTCCTGGTAGAGTCGGTCGGCGTAGATCAGCGCGTCCTTCTTGTCGGAGGGGACGGAGATGATGGTCAACGGCCCGGGCATCTTCAACATGTTGTAGGCGTAGTGTGACGCCGCCATGAACTTGGCCAATGTCGGGTGGCCGAGAATCCCATTGTAGGGCAAGGGGATCTTGGCCATGTCGAAGATGATCCTCTCCGTCCTGTAGTTCAACTCCACTCCAAATGTCACAGGCAGTGTGACCTTTCCCTTCGGCTGGCTCCTCCTTGGGTTGACCCCTTAAAACGTGCCCATTTCCTCGAGGTCTCCATCAGGGATTTCCAACCTTTTGATCACGACAGGCGAGATCAGGTTCAGGCCAGCCCCACCGTCAACCAACATCTTGTTCACCCTGAGGTTGCGTATTGTTGGCGAGACCAACAATGGCAAACACTCGACTGCGGTAGTGCAGTCGGGGTGGTCCTCTGCGTCAAAGATGAGGGGCGTGCTAGAGCACTTCAGCGGCTTCTGAGCGTCGAACGACGACTCTGCTGCTGTAATCTCACGCGCCCACTGCTTGAGCCGGCGGTGAGAGGTATGCAGCAAGGCACCACCGTCGACGCACATGGCCTCCGTAGCCTTCTGGAACCCTTGCTCACCAGACTCATCGTCCTCTTCGTGACCGTCATCTTCTTGTTTCTTGTCGTGGCCTCGGGGCGGGCCTCTCTTGCTGGTTGTCCTTGCCGGGGCGGCCTCCTTGGCCGCCACGCTTCTTGCCGGATCCCTCAGCACCGTCCTCGTCTTTCTCCTTGTCCCGCCTTTCATACTCAGCCTTTTGCTTCTCAGCAAGCAGCTTGACTTGTCGGCAGTTCTGGAGGTCGTGGCCATTGGTGCGGTGGATCTTGCAGTATTGCTTGCCGGAGCTTCCTGGCTCGTCGGTAGCCGCCAGGGCCCGTCAGGCGGCGCACCCGGCAATATCCTTGCCGGGGGTCTCTGCCTTGACCTTCTTGCCGGCACCGGTATCGTCAGATCCCTCAACAGCAAGCACGTCCTTGCCTTTGCGTTTCCTGTTGCGACGCCGGCTCTTCTTCGTCGGGGTGGCGGCGTCTTCATCAGTAGAGTCGGTTTCCACGCCGGCGTCTTCATCAGTAGAGTTGGTTTCCCTCTTCAGCCCGGGTGCACCTATCAGCCAGAACGTAGAGCTCGGCCACATCTTTAACCTTGGTCATCGCCAGCTCCTCGCGCATCTTGCGATTGTGTATGTGTTCTGGTGGAACACGCTAATCACAGCGGCGGGATGAACGTCGGGGATGTTGTACTGCACCCGGCTGAATCTCTGGATGTACTTGCGCAGGGTCTCCCCTTCCTTCTGGGGAATGATATGCAGATCACTAGCCTGTCCATGAGCTTGGTGGCCTCCTGTGAAGGTGCCAACGAAGTCATGGCACAGATCTGACCAGGAAGAAATGGAATCCGCCGGCAAGTGCATCAACCAAGACATCACATTAGGCTTGAGCGCCGGCGGGAAATAGTTGGCAAGCACCTTGTCGTCGTGAGCCCCAGCCTGCCCCGTGATGGTGTAGATGCTGAGGAACTCAGACGGATGGGTCTTGCCGGTGTACTTCTCGCCGACGTCGGGCTTGAACGTGCGGTGGGACGGCCACTAGAACTGCCTGACCTCACGGGTAAAAGCCGGGAAGCCCACCTCGTAAGGTAGGCCGCCGGGCCCCCTGGTGTCGGGTGGTCCATAGCGGGTCCCGCCCGCTTGTTCGACTGGCGGCGCGTTTCGCGCGGCGCTCGATGGTGGTTCGAGCGTCTTCGTGAGCCCGCTCCCGAAGGACCTGTCGCTGGTCGCGGAGGTTCCATGGGTCGGACGGCGCTATGGAGATGTTGTCACAAGCGTCGTCGTGACGGGCCAATGCCCGCAGCTGCCGGCGAGGAGGAGGAGAGTGCACCGTGGCCGCAGCTCCCCGGGTCCTCCCAGCGCCAGCATGTAGTGGCTCGGTGGAGCGCTGGCTAATACGACTTTGTCGTATCTACTTTTCCAAACACTTTTGCCCTTGTTTTGGACTCTAACTTGTATGATTTGAATGGAACTAACCCGGACTGACGATGTTTTCAGCAGAATTGCCATGGTGTTGTTTTATGTGCAGAAAACAAATATTCTCGGAATGACCTGAAACTCCACGAAACATCTTAGAAAAAATATAAAAAAATCCTCGCCAAAGATGAAGACCAGGGGGCCCACACTCTGTTCACGAGGGTGGGGGCGTGCCCCCCTACCTCGTGGCCCCCCTGGATGCCCTCCGACGCCAACTCCAACTCTATATATTTGCTTTCGGAGAGAAACAAATCAAGGAGAAGAAATCATCACGTTTTACGATACGGAGCCGCCGCCAAGCCCTAAAACCTCTCGGGAGGGCTGATCTGGAGTCCGTTCGGGGCTCCGGGGAGGGGGATTCATCGTCGTCGTCATCATCAACCATCCTCCATCACCAATTTCATGATGCTCACCGCCATGCGTGAGTAATTCCATCGTAGGCTTGCTGGACGGTGATGGGTTGGATGAGATTTATCATGTAATCGAGTTAGTTTTGTTAGGGTTTGATCCCTAGTATCCACTATGTTCTGAGATTGATGTTGCTATGACTTTGCTATGCTTAATGCTTGTCACTAGGGCCCGAGTGCCATGATTTCAGATCTGAACCTATTATGTTTTCACGAATATATGTGCATTCTTGATCCTATCTTGCAAGTCTATAGTCACCTACTATGTGTTATGATCCGGCAACCCCGAAGTGTCAATAATCGGGACCATTCCCGGTGATGACAATAGTTTGAGGAGTTCATGTATTCACTATGTGCTAATGCTTTGTTACGGTTCTCTATTAAAAGGAGTCCTTAATATCCCTTAGTTTCCAATAGGACCCCGCTGCCATGGGAGGGTAGGACAAAAGATGTCATGCAAGTTCTTTTCCATAAGCACGTATGACTATATACGGAATACATGCCTACATTACATTGATGAATTGGAGCTAGTTCTGTGTCACCCTATGTTATGACTGTTACATGATGAACCGCATCCGACATAATTATCCATCACTAATCCGGTGCCTACGAGTTTTCCATATGCTGGTTTATGCTTGTTTACTTTCCCGCTGCTACTGTTACAATCACTACAAAATACCAAAAACACTACTTTTGCTGTCTTTACTTTTGTTGTTGCTACCACCACTATCATATTATTGTGCTACTAAACACTTCGTTGCAGATACTAAGTTTCCAGGTGTGGTTGAATGGTCAACTCAGCTGCTAATACTTGAGAATATTCTTTGGCTCCCCTTGTGTCGAATCAATAATTTTGGGTTGAATACTCTACCCTTGAAAGCTGTTGCGATCCCCTATACTTGTTGGTTATCAAGACCAATTTCTGGCGCCGTTGCCGGGGGCATAGCTCTATTCTCTGAGTCACTTGGCATTTATATCTGCTTATCACTATGAAGAACTTGAGAGATCCAAAAATCAAGATCTATCCCTCAACTACGAGGGGAGGTAAGGAACTGCCATCTAGCTCTGCACTTGATTCACCTTCTGTTATGAGTAAGTTTGCGACACCTACACCTACACCTGCTTCTGCTATTCGTTTTGATATGTCGCATGTTGTTGATGATGCCACTTCTGCTATGCATGATACTTATGATGAAACTACTTCTATGCCTGATACTACCGTGCCCCTTGGTGAATTTCTTGATGAACAAATTGCTAGGGCTAGAGAAAAAGAAATTATTGAATCTGAATATGATGATGATAGTGATGATGAAAATATGCCTGTTATTCCTGAGGGCTATATTTTTGATATGGAATCTTTTGCCGCTATTTTAGCTTGCAAAGATAGATATGAGCTTAAGAGGTTATTAGTTAAATGGAACAAAGAATCACTTAGAGATAAAATGAAACCCGACCCTGCTTTTTCTACTTCACCTATATGTGTTCCTGATAAGGATTATGAATTCTCTGTTGATCCTGATATAATTACTTTGGTTGAATTTGATCCGTTTTATGGCTATGAATCTGAAACTGTTGTGGCACATCTTACTATGTTAAATGATATAGCTGCCCTGTTCACTAATGATGAGAGATCGCGTTACTTCTATATACTCAAAATATTTCCGTTCTCATTAAAGGGTGATTGAGGGAGTCCTAGATTAGGGGGTGTTCGGATAGCCGAATTATACCTTCAGCCGGACTCCTGGACTATGAAGATACAAGATTGAAGACTCCGTCCCGTGTCCGGAAGGGATTTTCCTTGGCGTGGAAGGCAAGCTTGGCGATACGGATGTTCAGATCTCCTACCATTGTAACCGACTCTATGTAACCCTAACCCTATCCGGTGTCTATATAAACCGGAGGGTTTTAGTCCGTAGGCCAACATACACATCAACAATCATACCATAGGCCAGCTTCTATGGTTTAGCCTCTCTGATCTCGTGGTAGATCAACTCTTGTAATACCCATATCATCAATATTAATCAAGCAGGATGTAGGGTTTTACCTCCATCGAGAGGGCCCGAACCTGGGTAAAACTTCGTGTCCCCTGCCTCCTGTTACCATCCGGCTTAGACGCACAGTTCGGAACCCCCTACCCGAGATCTGCCGATTTTGACACCGACATTGGTGCTTTCATTGAGAGTTCCTTTGTGCCGTCACCGTCAGGCCCGATGGCTCCTACGATCATCAATGGCGATGAAGTCCAGGGTGAGACCTTCCTCCCCGGACAGATCTTCGTCTTTGGCAGCTTTGCACTACGGGCCGATTCACTTGGCCATCTAGAGCAGATCGAAAGCTACGCCCCTGGCCGTCAGGTCAGATTTGGAAGTTTAAACTACACGGACGACATCTGCGGGGACTTGATCTTCGACGGATTCGAACCACTGCCGAGCGCGCCGCACTGTCACAACGAGCATGATCTAGCTCTGCCGCCGAACAGAGCCCTGGAGGCCGCACCCGCATCGGCTCCGACCCCTAGTTCGGAGCCGACCGCACCGATCGAGGATGGGCGGTTGGACGCCACCTCGGGGGCTGCGATCCCAACGGTGGTTGAGCCGAACAGCAGCCCCGTACTCTGCAAGACTCGTGACTCCATGGAGCCGGATTCTTCTCCGGACTCCGAACCCTCCACGCCCCTACCGAACAAATCCGATTGGGCGCCGATCATGGAGTTCACAGCTGCGGACGTCTTTCAGCACTCGCCTTTCGGCGATATCCTGAAATCACTGAAGTCTCTCTCTTTGTCAGGAGAGCCCTGGCTGGACTACAGTCAGCAAGGTTGGGGTACGGACGATGAAGAAATTCAAAACCCACCCACCACCCACTTTGTAGCCACTGTCGACAACTTAACCGACATGCTCGACTTCGACTCCGAAGACATCGACGGTATGGACACCGATGAAGGAGATGATGAAGAACCAGCGCCCACTAGGCCCTGGAAAGCCACCTCATCATATGACATATACATGGTGGACAACCCAAAAGAGGGAGAGGGCGATGGAACAGCGGAGGATGACCCCTACAAGAAACAGCAAAAGCGCCGGCGTCAGCGGCACCGCTCAAAATCCCGCCAACACAAAAACGGCGATTCCAGCATGGGAGATAATAATACCCCGAAAAGCGCCGAAGAACATCCTCCCGAGCAAGATTTAGCACAGGAGGATGGAGAAACCAACCCTCAAGAGAGAGCGGCCGACAGAGAGGTCAAGGACAATAATTGTATGCCTCCCTCCGAAGACGAGGCAAGCCTCGACGACGACGAATTCGCTGTGCCAGAGGATCCCGTTGAACAAGAGCGTTTTCAACGCAGGCTTATGGCCACGGCAAGAAGCCTCAAGAAAAAACAGCAACAACTTAAAGCTGATCAAGATCGGCTAGTCGATAGATGGACTGAAGTCCTTGCGGCCGAAGAGCATAAACCCGAACGCCCCTCCAAGTGCTACCCGAAGCGCAGGTTGCTACCCCGATTAGAGCAGGAAGCACTCGACGCGGCCGACAGGCCACCTCGTGGCCGCGACAGAGAGGCCTCATGGCCCTCCACCCAAGCCGCACCCCGTACCAAGGCACGGGAATATGCGCCGGACTTACGAGACATGTTGGAGGACAAGGCAAGGCAAACAAGATCGATCTATGGATCACGTAGGCACCCCACGGCTCAAGACAACAACGGTCATGCCGGCCACAAATTCGGCAGGGCCGAACACAGTAGACAAAGCTCATTGGAGCTACGTCATGATATCGCCCAGTACAGAGGCGCCGCACACCCATTGTGCTTCATAGACGAAATAATGGATCACCAAATCCCCGAGGGTTTCAAACCCGTAAACATCGAATCATATGATGGCTCAACAGATCCCGCGGTATGGATCGAGGATTATCTCCATATCCAGATGCCCCGCGGCAATGATTTCCACGCCATCAAATACCTCCCACTCAAGCTTAAAGGACCAGCCCGGCAGTGGCTTAACAGCCTGCCAACAGGGTCAATCAGCTGTTGGGAGAACCTGGAAGCCGCATTCCTCGACAATTTCCAGGGCACTTATGTGTGACCCCCAGACGCTGACGACCTAAGCCATGTAATTCAGCAGCCAGACGAATCGTCCAGGCAATTTTGGACACGGTTCCTAACAAAGAAAAATCAAATACTCGACTGTCCGGATGCAGAGGCCTTAGCAGCCTTCAAGCATAATATCTGTGATGAGTGGCTTGCCCGGCACCTAGGACAGGAGAAGCTGAAATCTATGGCAGCAGTCACGGCACTCATGACCCGCTTTTGCAGGAGAGAAGATAGCTGGCTTGCTCGTAGCAACAATATGACCAAGAACCCTGGTCGTTCGGGCACCAGGGACATTAGTGGCGGGTCGCGTCGCAACCAACAGAAGCGCCGCATCAACGGCGACAATGCTAAGGATACGACAGTTAATGCCGGATTCAGAGGCTCTAAATCCGGTCAGCGGAAAAAGTCATTCAAAAGGAATCCCAGGGGCCCGTCCAGGTTGGACCGAATACTCGACCGCTTGTGCCAAATACATGGCACCCCCGAAAAGTCGGCCAATCACACCAATAGGGACTGTTGGGTGTTCAAGCAGGCAGGCAGATTAAGCGCCGACAATGAAGACAAGGGGTTGCATAGCGATGACGACGAGGAGCCCCGGCCGCCGAACAACAATGGAAAAAAGGGTTTTCCCCCACAAGTGCGGACGGTGAACATGATATACGCCACCCACGTCCCCAAAAGGGAGCGGAAGCGCACGTTAAGGGACGTATACGCGGTAGAGTCAGTCGCCCCAAAGTTCAACCCATGGTCCTCCTGCCCGATCACCTTGATCAAAGAGACCATCCCACTAGCATCCGTCATGGCGGATTCGCCGCATTGGTTCTCGACCCAATTATTGACGGATTTCATCTCACTAGAGTCCTTTTGGACGGCGGCAGTAGCCTGAACCTGCTTTACCAGGATACAGTGCGGAAAATGGGCATAGATCCCTCGAGGATTAAGCCCACCAAAACGACCTTTAAAGGCGTAATACCAGGAGTAGAGGCCAGCTGTATAGGCTCAGTCACCCTTGAAGTGGTCTTCGCATCTCCGGATAATTTCCGAAGCGAGGAGTTAATCTTCGACATAGTCTCGTTCCGCAGTGGTTATCATGCACTGCTCGGGCGAACCGCATTCGCCAAGTTCAATGCGGTCCCTCACTATGCATACCTTAATCTCAAGATGCCAGGCCCTCGAGGAGTAACTACGGTCAATGGAAACACCGAACGCTCCCTCCGAACGGAGGAGCACATGGCGGCCCTTGCAGCGGAAGTACCAAGCAGACTCTCCAGGCAGTTCTCCAGTCCGGCCATTAACCGTCCGAACACCGTCAAGCGCGCCCGGAGTAACCTATAACAAGACCGCCTGGCACGTTCCGAGCAGGCGTAGCAATGCGGCCCCAACCCCAACCCTCGCAAAAAGGCGACGCTAGTACTTCGCATCCATAACTACGCTCTGGAAATACCATGGGCATAGGGGGAGGGGCACCATCACGGCACGCCCAAAACACGGCTTAAACCGCACCAGGGGCTGCCGATTTTTTATTTTTCTCTTATTTTCAGGACTCTACTCTTCGGAAGGTCTGTTCGGCAGTTCAACTGCCGCACAAAACGATGCAAGAGCCAGAGAAGCAGACAAGCCATGCCGCATTACGAAAATCCCAGGTGGTCTCTATCACGAGCAGTATACCTGTTCCGCATACTATTCCACAGCTTGCCCCTGGAGCAGATGTGTTAAATAGTCCAACTTTTCGTTTATCGCATTACTTATATCGTTCTGCTTTGATCGCAGCTATTTTAATGAACAATGCATAGCTTTTGTCCATTTTTTGCATTACCTTTCTTTATATATGTTCCTTAATGACATGTTGCACCCGTACACCTTGGTACGGCCAAAATACGCCAGGGGCTTCAGTACCCCTCAACATGGTGTAAGAAGTCCGAACACTTTAACAAGTGCGGCACCCCGAACTTATAGCATTATATGCATCGGCTCCGAATCATGTCTTGGGTCAATAGTTGGGTTTGCCCGGCTCCTATGTTTTGGTGCCTTACATTCCGCTATATCGGCTAAGGTAGCACTAGGAGAACCACTGCGATTGTGCCCCGGTTGAGCTGGGTCGAGCACCTCAGTGGAGAAAGCTAAAACTGACCGTCATGATGAGGTGAGAGCTGGTCACTATTCGAGAGATCTTTTCGAGTCCTTAAAGACTTATGCCGCTTAGGGCGAGGAGTCGGCTCTGTCCGGCCAAGGCGTGGATAGTGCCTCGAACTCGGTCTTCCGAATACTAGGGGCTTTGCCAAAATTTAAAATTATAGAATTCTATGGCTAAGTGAGAGTGTTCACGCATTATAGTTCGATTGCCTCGTTCGTTGGGCTGAACGCCTCCCTCGAAGGACCCAAATATGGGAAAAAGAGCGCCCAGGTTTATCCCCGAACACCCCAGCACTAGCGGCAAGGGGGCAGAAGCCGACGACTCGCCATCTCTCAGTATTGATAAACAGCTGCACAGAAGGTAATATTTTAAATTCAAGCAGCATTGCTTAGCGCATATGTGTTGGGAAACGTGGTAATTTCAAAAAAATTCCTACGCACATGCAAGATCATGGTGATGCATAGCAACGAGAGGGGAGAGTGTGATCTACGTACCCTTGTAGACCGACAGCGGAAGCGTTAGCACAACGCGGTTGATGTAGTCGTACGTCTTCACAGCCCGACTGATCAAGCACCGAAACTACGGCACCTCCGAGTTTTAGCACACGTTCAGCTCGATGACGATCCCCGGACTTCGATCCAGCAAAGTGTCGGGGAAGATTTCCGTCAGCACGACGGCGTGGTGACGATCTTGATGTTCTACCGTTGCAGGGCTTTGCCTAAGCACCGCTACAATATTATCGAGGATTATGGTGGAAGGGGGCACCGCACACGGCTAAGAAAACGATCACGTGGATCAACTTGTGTGTCTGGGGGTGCCCCCTGCCCCCGTATATAAAGGAGCAAGGGGAGGAGGCCGGCCGGCCCTATAGGCGCGCCAAGGAAGAGTCCTCCTCCTAGTAGGAGTAGGACTCCTACTAGGAGGGGGAAGGAAGTGGAGAGGGAGAAGGAAAGGGGGGCGCCGCCCCCACTCTCCTAGTCCAATTCGGACCAGGGGGAGGAGGCGCGCGACCCACCCTGGCTGCCCTTCTATTTCTCCACTAAGGCCCATATGGCCCATTACTTCTCCCGGGGGGGGGGGGGGGGTCCGGTAACCCTCCGGTACTCCGGTTTTCTCCGAAATCACCCGGAACACTTCCGGAGTGCGAATATAGCCGTCCAATATATCAATCTTTATGTCTCGACCATTTCGAGACTCCTCGTTATGTCCGTGATCACATCCGGGACTCCAAACTAACTTTGGTACATCAAAACTCATAAACTCATAATATAACTATCATCGAAACCTTAAGCGTGCGGACCCTACGGGTTCAAGAACAATGTAGACATGACCGAGACATGTCTCCGGTCAATAACCAATAGCAGAACCTGGATGCTCATATTGGCTCCCACATATTCTACGAAGATCTTTATTGGTCAGACCGCATAACAACATACGTTGTTCCCTTTGTCATCGGTATGTTACTTGCCCGAGATTCGATCGTCGGTATCTCAATACCTAGTTCAATCTCGTTACTGGCAAGTCTCTTTACTCATTATGTAATACATCATCTCGCAACTAACTCATTAGTTGCAATGCTTGCAAGGCTTATGTGATGTGCATTATCGAGAGGGCCCAGAGATACCTCTCCAACAATCGGAGTGACAAATCCTAATCTCGAAATACGCCAACCCAACATTTACCTTTGGAGACACATGTAGAGCTCCTTTATAGTCACCCAGTTACGTTGTGACGTTTGGTAGCACACAATGTGTTCCTCCGAAAAACGGGAGTTGCATAATCTCATAGTCATAGGAACATGTATAAGTCATGAAGAAAGCAATAGCAACATACTAAACGATCGGGTGCTAAGCTAATGGAATGGGTCATGTCAATCACATCATTCTCCTAATAATGTGGTCCCGTTAATCAAATGACAACACATGTCTATGGTTAGGAAACATAACCATCTTTGATTAATGAGCTAGTCAAGTAGAGGCATACTAGTGACGTTTGGTTTGTCTATGTATTCACACAAGTATTATGTTTCCGGATAATACAATTCTAGCATGAATAATAAACATTTATCATGATATAAGGAAATAAAATAATAACATTATTATTGCCTCTAGGGCATATTTCCTTGAGTCTCCCACTTGCACTAGAGTCAATAATCTAGATTACACAGTAATGATTCTAACACCCATGGAGCATTGGTGCTGATCATGTTTTGCTCGTGGAAGAGGCTTAGTCAACGGGTCTGCAACATTCAGATCCGTATGTATCTTGCAAATCTCTATGTCTCCCACCTGGACTAGATCCCGGATGGAATTGAAGCGTCTCTTGATGTGCTTGGTTCTCTTGTGAAATTTGGATTCCTTTTGCCAAGGCAATTGCACCAGTATTGTCACAAAAGATTTTCATTGGACCCAATGCACTAGGTATGACACCTAGATCGGATATGAACTCCTTCATCCAGACTCCTTCGTTTGCTGCTTCCGAAGCAGCTATGTACTCCGCTTCACATGTAGATCCCGCCACAACGCTTTGTTTAGAACTGCACCAACTGACAGCTCCACCGTTTAATGTAAACACGTATCCGGTTGCGATTTAGAATCGTCCGGATCAGTGTCAAAGCTTGCATCAACATAACCATTTACGATGAGCTCTTTGTCACCTCCATATATGAGAAACATATCCTTAGTCCTTTTCAGGTATTTTAGGATGTTCTTGACCGCTGTCCAGTGATCCACTCCTGGATTACTTTGGTACCTCCCTGCTAGACTTATAGCAAGACACACATCAGGTCTGGTACACAGCATTGCATACATGATAGAGCCTATGGCTGAAGCATACGGAACATCTTTCATTTTCTCTCTATCTTCTGCATTGGTCGGGCATTGAGTCTTACTCAATTTCACACCTCATAACACAGGCAAGAATCCTTTCTTTGCTTGATCCATTTTGAACTTTTTCAAAACTTTGTCAAGGTATGTGCTTTGTGAAAGTCCAATTAAGCGTCTTGATCTGTCTCTATAGATCTTAATGCCCAATATGTAAGCAGCTTCACCGAGGACTTTCATTGAAAAACTCTTATTCAAGTATCCCTTTATGCTATCCAGAAATTCTATATCATTTCCGATTAGTAATATGTCATCTACATATAATATCAAAAATGCTACAGAGCTCCCACTCACTTTCTTGTAAATACATGCTTCTCCAAAAGTCTGTACAAAACCAAATGCTTTGATCACACTATCAAAGCGTTTATTCCAACTCCGAGAGGCTTGCACCAGTCCATAAATGGATCGCTGGAGCTTGCACACTTTGTTAGCTCCCTTTGGATCGACAAAACCTTCTAGCTGCATCATATACAACTCTTCTTCCAGAAATCCATTCAGGAATGCAGTTTTGACATCCATCTGCCAAATTTCATAATTATAAAATGCGGCAATTGCTAACATGATTCGGACAGATTTACGCATCGCTACGGGTGAGAAGGTCTCATCGTAGTCAATCCCTTGAACTTGTCGAAAACCTTTTGCGACAAGTCGAGCTTTGTAGACAGTAATATTACCGTCAGCGTCAGTCTTCTTCTTGAAGATCCATTTATTCTTAATTGCTTGACGATCATTGGGCAAGTCAACCAAAGTCCATACTTTGTTCTCATACATGGATCCCATCTCAGATTTCATGGCTTCAAGACATTTTGCGGAATCTGGGCTCACCATCGCTTCTTCATGGTTCGTAGGTTCATCATGATCTAATAGCATGACTTCCAGAACAGGATTACCGTACCACTCTGGTGTGGATCTTACTCTGGTTGATCTACGAGGTTCAGTAGTATCTTGTTATGAAGTTTCATGATCATCATCATTAGCTACCTCACTAATTGGTGTAGGTGTCACAGAAACTGGTTTCTGTGATGTACTACTTTCCAATAAGGGAGCAGGTACAGTTAGCTCGTCAAGTTATACTTTCCTCCCACTCACTTCTTTCGAGAGAAACTCCTTCTCTAGAAAGTTTCTAAATTTAGCAACAAAAGTCTTGCCTTCGGATCTGTGATAGAAGGTGTATCCAATAGTTTCCTTTGGATATCCTATGAAGACACATTTCTCCGATTTGGGTTCGAGCTTATCAGGTTGAAGCTTTTTTACATAAGCATCGCAACCCCAAACTTTTAGAAACGACAACTTTGGTTTCTTGCCAAACCACAGTTCATAAGGCGTCGTCTCAACGGATTTTGATGGTGCCCTATTTAACGTGAATGCGGCCGTCTCTAGAGCATAACCCCAAAACGATAGCGGTAAATTAGTAAGAGACGTCATAGATCGCACCATATCAAGTAAAGTACGATTACGATGTTCGGACACACCATTATGCTGTGGTGTTCCGGGTGGCGTGAGTTGCGAAACTATTCCTCATTGTTTCAAATGTACACCAAACTCGTAACTCAAATATTCTCCTTGATGATCAGATCGTAGGAATTTTATTTTCTTGTTACGATGATTTTCAACTTCACTCTGAAATTCTTTGAACTTTTCAAACGTTTCAGACTTATGTTTCATTAAGTAGATATACCCATATCTGCTTAAGTCATTTGTGAAGGTGAGAAAATAACGATATCCGCCACGAGCCTCAACATTCATTGGACCACATACATCTGTATGTATGATTTCCAACAAATCTGTTGCTCTCTCCATAGTACCGGAGAACGGTGTTTTTGTCATCTTACCCATAAGGCACGGTTCACAAGTACCAAGTGATTCATAATCAAGTGGTTCCAAAAGTCCATCAGTATGGAGTTTCTTCATGCGCTTTACACTGATATGACCCAAACGGCAGTGCCACAAATAAGTTGCACTATCATTATCAACTCTGCATCTTTTGGCTTCAACATTATGAATATGTGTGTTACTACTATCGAGATTTAATAAGAATAGACCACTCTTTAAGGGTGCATGACCATAAAAGATATTACTCATATAAATAGAACAACCATTATTCTCTGATTTAAATGAATAACCATCTCTCATCAAAGAAGATCCAGATATAATGTTCATGCTTAACGCAGGCACCAAATAACAATTATTTAGGTCTAATACTAATCCCGAAGGTAGATGTACAGGTAGCGTGCTGACCACGATCACATCGACTTTGGAACCATTTCCCACGCGCATCGTCACCTCGTCCTTAGCCAATCTTCGCTTAATCCGTAGTCCCTGTTTCGAGTTGCAAATGTTAGCAACAGAACCAGTATCAAATACCCAGGTGCTACCGCGAGCATTAGTAAGGTACACATCAATAACATGTATATCACATATACCTTTGTTCACCTTGCCATCCTTCTTATCCGCCAAATACTTGGGGCAGTTCCGCTTCCAGTGGCCAGTCTGCTTGCAGTAGAAGCACTCAGTTTCAGGCTTAGGTCCAGGTTTGGGTTTCTTCTCTTGAGTAGCAACTTACTTGCTGTTCTTTTTGAAGTTCCCCTTCTTATTTCCTTTGCCCTTTTTCTTGAAACTAGTGGTCTTATTGACCATCAACACTTGATGCTCCTTCTTGATTTCTACCTCCGCAGCTTTCAGCATTGCGAAGAGCTCGGGAATAGTCTTATTCATTCCTTGCATATTATAGTTCATCACGAAGCTCTTGTAGCTTGGTGGCAGTGATTGGAGAATTCTGTCAATGACGCAATCATCTGGAAGATTAACTCCCAATTGAATCAAGTGATTATTATACCCAGACATTTTGAGTATATGCTCACTGACAGAATTGTTCTCCTCCATCTTGCAGCTATAGAACTTATTGGAGACTTCATATCTCTCAATCCGGGCATTTGCTTGAATTATTAACTTCAACTCCTGGAACATCTCATATGCTCCATGACAGAATTGAATCAAGTCTCTTTACTCGTTATGTAATACATCATCTCGCAACTAACTCATTAGTTGCAATGCTTGCAAGGCTGATGTGATGTGCATTACCGAGAGGGCCCAGAGATACCTCTCCGACAATCGGAGTGACAAATTCTAATCTCGAAATACGCCAACCCAACATTTACCTTTGGAGACACCTGTAGAGCTCCTTTATAATCACCCAGTTACGTTGTGATGTTTGGTAGCACACAAAGCGTTCCTTTGGAAAACGGGAGTTGCATAATCTCATAGTCATAGGAACATGTATAAGTCATGAAGAAAGCAATAGCAACATACTAAACGATCGGGTGCTAAGCTAATGGAATGGGTCATGTCAATCACATCATTCTCCTAATAATGTGATCCCGTTAATCAAATGACAACACATGTCTATGGTTAGGAAACATAACCATCTTTGATTAATGAGCTAGTCAAGTAGAGGCATACTAGTGACGTTTGGTTTGTCTATGTATTCACACAAGTATTATGTTTCCGGATAATACAATTCTAGCATGAATAATAAACATTTATCATGATATAAGGAAATAAAATAATAACATTATTATTGCCTCTAGGGCATATTTCCTACAATATGAACAAGTTTTCAGCGCACAGGATAACACAAGCGGGTTTTACTCAAAAAATACATCCTTGGTACATTCATCCGCAACAAGGCGGGCACCTTTCAGAACATCCTTATAATAATCTCAGGCTTGGGATGCTCTTTCCCCGGCGGTGGCCCGTCCTTCACAAGCTTCTCTGCATCCAGCTTGCCCCAGTGCACCTTAGCATGGGCAAGGGCCCTACGGGCACCTTCAATGCAGATGGAGCGCTTGATGTCTTCAAGCCTCGGACAGGCCTCCACCAGCCACCGCACCAGCCCGAAGTAGCTCCCAGGTAGAGCCTCTCCAGGCCACAGCCAAACTAGGAGGCCCTTCATGGCCTGTTCGGCCACCTTGTGGAGCTCGACCAGTTGCTTCAGCTGGTCGCTCAGGGGCACGGGGTGTCCGGCCTCAGCGTACTGAGACTAGAACACCTTCTCTGTGGAGCTGCCCTCCTCGGCTCGATAGAATGCGGAGGCATCGGATACACTCCGGGGAAGATCTGCGAACGCTCCTGGAGAGCTCCGGATTTGGGTAAGTAACAAGTAACTCACGTTTATGTGTTTGCTTTGCATAAAAAATGCCTTACCCGCCGCTATTCTCTTCACCTCATCCAACTCCTAGAGGGTCTTCTGGGATTCGGCCTTGGCAGACTTGGCATTTTCAATAGCCGCCGCGAGCTCGGACGCTCGCGTCTTCGAGTCAAGCTCCAAACTCTCATGTTTCTTCATAAGAACCTGGAGCTCTTGCCACACCTTGCCAACCTCGGCCTCATACCTCTCCCGCTCGGTGCGCTCCGCGGCCGCACTCTTCTCAGCCTCGAGCAGCGCCTGCTTAAGGGTCGCCACCTCAGATGTGGCCACTACAAAATAGCCATGTTAATCCCGTCATCTCTTGCAATTGCACCTTTTTTATATAGACATTCAACCAAGGTATTTCTTACCTTCCTTCTCCTCGAGCTGCTTCTTGGCACGCCCGAGCTCTTGCTCGGACTTCTCGAGGCTCTGCTTCAGCACGTCCACTTCCGCAATCAGTGCGGCGGACGCTAGCAGAGAAGCCTGCATACGCATATTGACTCCTTTTTGTTAGACTCCTGCGAATTCTTTGATCCTCTATTCGGCTTTTCTTCCCAAACGCCCAATAGAGCGTCAGGGGCTACTGTCTATGCGGTAATATTATTTGAACATTCTTTACTTACCTCAAAGCCTGTTAAAAGGCCTGTACAAGCTTCAGTCAGTCCGCTTTTGGCGGACTGAACCTTCTGGATCACCGCACTCATAATAGTGCGGTGCCCCTCGTCGATGGAGGCACCTTGGAGCGCCTCCAACATAATGTCCGGCGCCTCCGGTTGGACGGAGGTCACCGGCACGGTAGGCTTGCTCCTCTTGGAAGGAGGACGCCCGCCGGACTCTAGAACGTTTGAAGATTCCGGAGCTGTGTCCGGCCTTAAGCCGGACTTGGAGCCCTTGGGGGTTTCCTCCCCTTTACTCCTGGAGTCCGGGAGGTCGCCTTGCGGCGCCTCCTGGACCACCTCCTCCCTGCTTGGAACCTGTTGGGACAACACTTCGGTGTCGCCCGTAGGGCGGAGGGAGGAAGCCGTCGGAAGTGAGTTCACCTCCGACGAGTCCAGTGAGCCGCTCGATGACGCGTCGAGCCGGTCTTTGGGTGGGCTGCATAAACACATTCGACATAAGGGAAAGCTGTGCAATAAACAAATACTATGAGTCACTCCGGTATCCGGATACTTAAGATTTCTCCAGGGGCTTGGCCTTGGGCTGCCACTCCTCTTCGTCGTCGGCGGCGTCAGTGGAGTAGTCCGGAGGAAGGGTTTTCCCCTTCTTGGACCCTCCGGCCTCCTCAGAGAGGGCGGCCTTCCTTTTCTTCTCTCCTCCCGCTTGAGGGGGAGAGGTCTCTTCTTCTTCCTCCTCGTCTTCACGAGAGGAAGGCGCTTCGGGACCGTCGGATGACGAATCCGACACCTCCTGGCGCCGGGCACTCTTTCGAGTCCCCGTGGCCCTTTTCGTGGCCTTCTTCTCCAGCACCACATAGGGCGCCGGAACCAGCAGCTTCGCCAAGCGAGCGTCCACTGGGCCTTCGGGCAGAGGAGCCGGACAGTTGATGTGTCCGGACGTCGCCACCCAATCCTATCAAAGGTAGGGGAACTCAGATCCCGCACAGAGTCAAACTATGAAAAACTGATACCCTGCAAAGGGACAAAAGCAGCTTACCGCATGAGCGTGATGCTGAGTACTGAATCCGCGATCCTCGGCAGCGGATGCGGGAGCCTCGGCGCCCTTGAAAAGCATCCTTCAAGCATCTTCGTACGTCATGTCGAAGAGCCTGTTTAGAGTTTGATGTTGCGCCGGGTCGAACTCCCACAGATTGAAGGCCCGTCGTTGACACGGGAGGATCAGGCGGATGAGCATAACCTGGACTACGTTGACAAGTTTGAGCTTCTTGTTCATCAGGGTTTGGACGCATGTTTGGAGTCCGGTCAGCTCTCCTTTTTTACCCCACGACAGGCCGGTCTCCTTCCACGAGGTGAGCCGCGTAGGGGGTCCGGACCGAAACTCGGGGGCTGCGACCCATTCGGCATCACACGGCTCGGTGATGTAAAACCACCCCGATTGCCACCCCTTCAGGGTCTCCACAAAGGAGCCTTCGAGCCACAGGACGTTGGCCATCTTGCCAACCATGGCACCGCCACACTCCGCCTGGCTGCCGCGCACCACCTTCGGCTTGACATTGAAAGTCTTAAGCCATAGGCCGAAATGGGGGGCGGATGCGGAGGAACGCCTCGCACACGACGATGAACGCCGAGATGTTGAGGACGAAGTTCGGGGCCAGATCATGGAAATCCTGGCCGTAGTAGAACATGAGCCCCCGGACAAATGGATGCAGAGGGAAGCCCAGTCCACGGAGGAAATGGGGGAGGAATACCACCCTCTCATGGGGCCTAGGAGTGGGGATGAGCTGCCCCTTTTCGGGAAGCCGGTGCACGATGTCGCTGGCCAGATATCCGGCCTTCCTCAGCTTTTTGATGTGTCCCTCCGTGACGGAGGAGACCATCCACTTGCCTCCCGCTACAGACATGACTGGAGAAGGTTGAGGTGGTAGTGTGGACTTGGGCACTGGAGCTCGAGTGCACAAGAATGGATAGGCAAAGGAGGAAGAAGGCGTGGGTGAAAAGGTGGTTATCTCCAAGCGCCATAATCAAAGGCGCGGTTGGGTTACCCACGCCCGTATTGATGAGAATCCCGTAATAAGGGGACACGATCTCTGCTTCAACAAGACGTGCCAAGGAAACCGCCTCACACAATGCGCTGAGGTGGGATAATTAAACGACTCAGATAAAGGCTTGGCCATGGCGTGTCGCATCACGGAATACATCAGCAGATTATATTGGTGTTAATATTATTGTTCTCTCTATGGCAATATGTGGAAACTTATTTTGCAGAGCCGGACACTATCTTTGTGTTCAAAATCTTCTGTGAATTACTTGGAGGAGGAACCCGCCTTGCAATGTCGAAGACAATTTGCACGCTGGACTCGTCGTCATTGAAGCCTGGTTCAGGGGCTACTGAGGGAGTCCTGGATTACGGGGTGTTCGGATAGTCGAATTATACCTTCAGCCGGACTCATGGACTATGAAGATACAAGATTGAAGACTCCGTCCCGTGTCCGGAAGGGATTTTCCTTGGCATGGAAGGCAACCTTGGCGATACGGATGTTCAGATCTCCTACCATTGTAACCGACTCTATGTAACCCTAACCCTATCCGGTGTCTATATAAACCGGAGGGTTTTAGTCCATAGGCCAACATACACATCAACAATCATACCATAGGCCAGCTTCTAGGGTTTAGCCTCTCTGATCTCGTGGTAGATCAACTCTTGTAATACCCATATCATCAATATTAATCAAGCGGGATGTAGTGTTTTACCTCCATCGAGAGGGCCCGAACCTGGGTAAAACTTCGTGTCCCCTGCCTCCTATTACCATCCGGCTTAGACGCATAGTTCGGGACCCCCTTCCCGAGATCCGCCGTTTTTGACACTGACAATGATGCTAATATATGGTTTAATTATCTTGATCCTGGTTGTGTGTGTAATCCCCAGGATATGATTGATTACTTCTCTGCTAAATATTTCCCTGCTCATAAGAAACAAGCTGCTTTGAGGGAAATATACAACTTCGTTCAAATTAAAGAAGAGAGTCTCCCACAAGCTTGGGGGAGGCTTCTCAAGTTACTTAATGCATTGCCTGATCATCCTCTTAAGAAACCTGAAATACTTGATATCTTTTATAATGGACTAACCGATGCTTCTAGAGATTACCTGTATAGTTGTGTTGGTTCTCTTTTCAGGAAAAGAACACCGGACGAAGCTGAAATTCTATTGAATAATATGTTGACAAATGAAAATAATTGGGCACCTCCAGAGCCATCTCCTGCTCCAATTACTGAGCCTATTCTTAAACCAACTCCAAAGGAGAGAGGTGTTCTATTCCTTAGTCCTGAAAATATGCAAGAGGCAAAGAAATCTATGAAAGAAAAAGGTATTAAAGCTGAAGACGTTAAGAATTTACCTCCTATTGAAGAAATACATGGTATTAATATACCGCCTGTTGAATAAACATATGATCTCAATTCTTTATTTACTGAAGAACCTCCTGATCCCGATATCCCGACAAAGGTAGTAAAGGTAATTTCTCTCTATAGATATGATAAAGCTGAAGTTCCTCCTACTAAAATTCCTAGTCAGTGCTTGGATGAGTTTGATAACTTTATGTTTAAGCAAGACGACTTCAATGCTTATTTTGGTAGACAATTAAAAGAAAATGCTTATATGATTAGACGCTTGGGTGATTATATGGCTAATATTAAAGGTGAACTTAAACTTGTTAGCAAACATGCTTCTATGGTTACCACTCAAGTAGAACAAGTACTTAAGGCTCAAAAAGAAGTGCTTGATGAAATGAATAGTAAGAAAATGATTATGCTGTTAGAGTGGCTACTAGAACTGGTAGAATGACTCAGGAACCTTTGTATCCTGAAGGCCACCCTAAGAGAATCGAGCAAGATTCTCAAAGAAATAATATTGATGTTCCTAGTTCTTCTAAAAAGAAGAAGAAGAAAAATGATAGAACTGTGCAAACTTATAGTGAACCTATTGCTGAACCACCAGATAATCCAAATGATATCTCTATGTTTGATGATGAAACACAATCTGGTAATGAACATGAACCTAGTGAAAATATTATTGATGATGTTCATGATGATGCTCAACCTGTTGGGGATCGTAGCAGAAATTTAAAATTTTCTACGCATCACCAAGATCAATCTATGGAGTAATCCAGCAACGAGGGGAAGGAGAGTGCATCTACATACCCTTGTAGATCGCTAAGTGGAAGTGTTCAAGAGAACGGGGTTGATGGAGTCGTACTCGTCGTGATCCAAATCACCGATGACCAAGCGCCGAACGGACGACACCTCCGCGTTCAACACACGTATGGTTACGAGAGACGTGTCCTCCTTCTTGATCCAGCAAGGGGAGAGGAGAGGTTGATGGAGATCCAGCAGCACGATGGCGTGGTGGTGGAAGTAGCGGGATCTCGGCAGGGCTATGCCAAGCACCAACGATAGGGAGAGGTGTCACGGAGGGAGAGGGAGGCGCCAGGGACTTGGGTGCAGCTGCCCTCCCTCCCCTCCACTATATATAGGGGCCCTGGGGGGGCGCCGTCCCCTCTAGATCAAATCTAGATGGGGGGGCGGGGCGGCCAAGGGGTGGCTTGCCCCCCAAGCCAAGTGGAGGTGCCCCACCCCTAGGGTTTCCCAACCCTAGGCGTAGGGGAGGCCCATGGGGGGCGCACCAGCCCACCAGGGGCTGGTTCCCATGCCCCTTCAGCCCATGGGGCCCTCCGGCATAGGTGGCCCCACCCGGTGGACCCCCGGGACCCTTTCGGTGGTCCTGGTACAATACCGATGACCCCCGAAGCCTTCCCGGTGGCCGTAACTGGACTTCCTATATATAAGTCTTTACCTCCGGACCATTCCGGAACTCCTCGTGACGTCCGGGATCTCATCCGAGACTCCAAACAACTTTCGGGTTACCGCATACTAATATCTCTACAACCCTAGCGTCACCGAACCTTAAGTGTGTAGACCCTACAGGTTCGGGAGACACGCAGACATGACCGAGACGACTCTCCGGTCAATAACCAACAGCGGGATCTGGATACCCATGTTGGTTCCCACATGCTCCACGATGATCTCATCGGATGAACCATGGTGTCAAGGATTCAATCAATCCCGTATACAATTCCCTTTGTCTATCGGTACGATACTTGCCCGAGATTCGATCGTCGGTATCCCGATACCTTGTTCAATCTCGTTACCGGCAAGTCTCTTTACTCGTTCCATAACACATCATCCCGTGATCAACTCCTTGGTCACATTGTGCACATTATGATGATGTCCTACCGAGTGGGCCCAGAGATACCTCTCCGTTTACACGGAGTGACAAATCCCAGTCTCGATTCGTGCCAACCCCAACAGACACTTTCGGAGATACCCGTTAGCCACCCAGTTACATTGCGACGTTTGGCACATCCAAAGCACTCCTACGGTATCCGAGAATTGCACAATCTCATGGTCTAAGGAAATGATACTTGACATTAGAAAAGCTTTAGCATACGAACTACACGATCTTGTGCTAGGCTTAGGATTGGGTCTTGTCCATCACATCATTCTCCTAATGATGTGATCCCGTTATCAACGACATCCAATGTCCATGGTCAGGAAACCGTAACCATCTATTGATCAACGAGCTAGTCAACTAGAGGCTTACTAGGGACATGGTGTTGTCTATGTATCCACACATGTATCTGAGTTTCCTATCAATACAATTCTAGCATGGATAATAGACGATTATCATGAACAAGGAAATATGATAATAACCAATTTATTATTACCTCTAGGGCATATTTCCAACACAACCTAGTAATGACAATGATGTAGAAATTGAACCTACTGTTGATCTTGATAACCCACAATCAAAGAATCAACATTATGATAAAAGAGACTTTGTTGCTAGGAAACATGGTAAAGAAAGGGAACCTTGGGTTCAGAAACCCATGCCTTTTCCTCTGAAACCATCCAAGAAAAAGGATGATGAGGATTTTGAGCGCTTTGCTGAAATGATTAGGCCTATCTTTTTGCGTATGCGATTAACTGATGTTCTCAAAACAAATCCATATGCTAAATATATGAAGGATATCATTACTAATAAAAGAAAGATACCGGAAGCTGAGATTTCCACCATGCTTGCTAATTATACTTTTAAGGGGGGGATACCAAAGAAACTTGGAGACCCCGGAGTACCTACTATACCTTGCTCCATTAAAAGAAAATATATTAAAACTGCTTTATGTGATCTTGGAGCCGGTGTTAGTGTTATGCCTCTCTCTTTATATCGTAGACTTGACTTGAATAAGTTGACACCTACTGAAATATCTTTGCAAATGACTGATAAATCAACTGCTATACCTGTCGGTATTTGTGAGGATGTGCCTGTTGTAGTTGCAAACATTACTATTTTAACGGACTTTGTTATTCTTGATATTCCCGAGGATGATAGTATGTCTATTATTCTTGGAAGACCTTTTCTTAATACTGCAGGGGCTGTTATTGATTGCAACAAAGACAATGTTACTTTTCATGTTAATGGTAATGAGAATACGGTACACTTTCCGAGGAAACAACCTCAAGTTCATAGTATCAACTCCATTGGAAAAATTCCATCGATTATAATTGGAGGTTTTGAATTTGCTCTTCCTATTGTAAAAAAGAAATATGATATACTTATTATTGGGGATGTGCATATCCCCGTTGAGGTAACTTAGTGTTATTCGGAATATCTCCGGTTTCATGATTATCGGAATGAGTTTGTTAACAAGACTTGATCAACCTTGTTAGTGGATTCTTTTTGATGAGCATGAGATGGATGAAACTAGAAGCACAACCTTCTGTACCCCACTTTTACTTTCTGTTATTTATATTAAATAAAGTAAAAATAGTATTTTTCTGTCTGTTTCCTGACTTATCCGTGCAATATAAAAATATTCTGGAAATAAAATTCCTCAGAATGCCATGCCAATTTAATATGATTTTTTCGGGAATATTTGAGGATTTACTGTGCAAAAATTACCGCGGGAGGAGCTGCCACCTGGACACGAGGGTGGTAGGCGCGCCCCTCTCTAGGGCGCGCCCCCTGCCTCGTGGGCCCATGATGGCCCTCCTTCACTTATCCTAGCACCCATCTTCTTCCTCTGTCTCACACAAACCCGAAAAACCAACTCAAGCACAGGTTCCATCCACTTTTGCTGTGATTTTCGATCTCCTTGCTCAAAGCACCTCTCGCAAAACTGCTTGGGGAGATTGTTCCTTGGTATGTGACTCCTCCATTGGTCCAATTAGTTTTTGTTCTAGTGCTTTATTCTTTGCAAATTTGTGCTGCATAGGTAACCATGTTCTTGAGCTTGCATGTCAAATTTATATGATTCCAAGTAGTTCTAATGCTTGATATAGGCTCTGGCACTTGTAGGAGTAGTTGCTATCAATATTATTGAGCTTTGGTTTACTTTTATTTTGAAGTTACTAAAAATTTCAGAATTTTTCAGAAAATGATGAGGAGATTATTGAGGGGCTCATCGAGCCAAAGCTCGAAGGAAAAGGCACCCAAGCCTAAGTATAATTTTCCGTGCACCGCGGAGATTCGGGTGCGTGAATGGCCTTCTGATGATTTCTTGAGAGCAGCCGGTATCTATGAAGATTTTCATGAATTGGCTCACAATGCAGGCCTCACCGCTTTCCTCCACGACTAATGCGATCAGTATCTCTTACTCACAAATACCTTTGTGCAAAACTTTCATTTTCATTCTAGGAACTCACCACCTACGGTGGAGTTTCATTTATATGATGAGCATAAGGAGATGTCACTTTATGATTTTTGCCGGATTTGTTTAGTCCCTTTTGAGGGCAAGACGGAAGAACCACATCATGACGATGTGGTTGGGTTTATTGATACTATCACTGTAGGAGAAACTAGGAAGGTTTCCGACGCACGAATCACTAGCATACATTTTCCTGTTTTACGTTACTTTGCATTATTTGCTAGTCGTTGTTTAATTGGACGCGGAAACTGTGGAAACCTTAGTATCCCTGATATAATTATTCTGCTCCAAAGTTTATACAGTGATAACACTTAGTATGGGCGGTATTATTGCTAGACGGTTAAGTATGAACCGTACCAAAGGCCCCATCTTTGGAGGCATCTAAGCTACACGCCTGGCTGTACATTTTAACATACCTATTAGGCATGCTAAGAAGGAAGAAAAGGTGTTGCCCCGTGTTTATCTAGATCATAAAAGTATGGTGGCACATGATTTTATTGTTAAGAATAGGGTAGGAGAGCTTAAATATCAATTGTTCTTTAACAAACATCATCCTGAGACTATTATCCTGCCTGCTCCTTCTTTGTTTGATTTGACTGTAGGCACGTACCTTGTTCCGTTAACAGCTATTCACGCCTACCGAAACCCTGCACCAGCCGAGGAGCCAGAACCGGAACCACAATTTGATCCTTCACGGCAGTCTAACTATCAGTGGGATCCGGAGATGATTGCCAGCCAGTGGCAATCGGAGCCTTCTTCTTCCTCATCATAGTACGACCCCAACAACTATTATTATGGATATCAGCCAGGCCAGCCGTGGCCATAGACCAACTTAGGCCAAAAGCCTAAGCTTGGGGGAGTACGTATTTCTCACCGACATTACATTTATGCTCACACACACTCATTGCTAGATGTCGGTGCTCATACTTTTTCACTGTAATATCCATGCTAGTTTATTTTCTTTTTCCTGCTTTGTTCTTGTGTGTTTGTTAAACCTTAAGAAAAAAACCAAAAAATTAGTAGTAGTTTATTTTTCTGCTGTAGTAGTAATAATTAAAAAGAAAACCCAAAAATATTTCCCGTTCTTCTTTTGCTTGTTGGGAGCTTTCCCGTGTAAATCAGTTTTATTTATTTTCTTTTATTTGGGGGTCAGTAGGAGAAGACCATAATTAAATTGTTGAAGTGGCTCTTATATGCATTATTGTTGATTTAACCAAGAGCCCATATTGCCTTGTCTTCTCCTGTTTATTGAATGCTCGCAGATTCCAGCTTAGTCCAATGCATGTACACTCTTATTATTATTCACACCGTTCGGTCGTGCAAGTGAAAGGCAATTATGATGATATATGATGGACTGACTAAGATGAGAAAAGCTGGTATGAACTCGACCTCTTTTGTTTTTGTAAATATGATGAGTCCCTCGTTCTTGATTCAGCTTATTATGAATAAACATGTTTGCAATGACAATTAGAGATCGTAGTTGCTTGTGCCATGCTTGATTAGCTATGAGTTATAATGATTTACCTTGTGTGCCAACATGCTATTGAGATGGTTATGATGTGGTATGATGGGGTGGTATCCTCCTTTGAATGATTTAAGTGACTTGACTTGGCGCATGTTCACGCATGTAGTTGAAACAAAATCAACATAGCCTTCACGACATTTATGTTCATGGTGGATTATATCCTACTCATGCTTGCATCCAATGTTTATTAATTTTAATGCATGTACATGGCTTTTGTCGCTCTCTAGTTGGTCACTTCCCAGTCTTTTGCTAGCCTTCACTTGTACTAAGCGGGAATACTGCTTGTGCATCCAATCCCTTAAACCCCAAAGTTATTCCAGATGAGTCCACTATACCTTCCTATATGCGGTATCTACCTGCCATTCCAAGTAAATTTGTATGTGCCAAACTCTAAACCTTCAAATAAACATTCTGTTTTGTATGCTCGAATAGCTCATGTATCAACCAAGGTTGTCCTTATATTCCGTGTTAGGCGGGTTATTCTCAAGAGGAGTGGACTCCGCTCCTCACTCACGAGAAAATGGCTGGTCACCAGGATGCCCAGTCCCATGCTTTATGCAAACTAAATCAAAATTAATTGCAAACAAAACTCCCCCTGGGACCTGATGTATGTTGGAGGCACTTGTTGTTTCGAGCAAGCCATGGATTGATGCTTATTGGTGGAGGGGGAGTGAGGGAGTCCTGGATTAGGGGGTGTTCGGATAGCCGAATTATACCTTCAGCCGGACTCCTAGACTATGAAGATACAAGATTGAAGACTCCGTCTCGTGTCCAGAAGGGATTTTCCTTGGCGTGGAAGGCAAGCTTGGCGATACGGATGTTCAGATCTCCTACCATTGTAACTGACTCTATGTAACCCTAACCCTATCCGGTGTCTATATAAACCGGAGGGTTTTAGTCCGTAGGCCAACATACACATCAACAATCATACCATAGGCTAGCTTCTAGGGATTAGCCTCTCTGATCTCGTGGTAGATCAACTCTTGTAATACCCATATCATCAATATTAATCAAGCAGGACATAGGGTTTTACCTCCATCGAGAGGGCCCGAACCTGGGTAAAACTTCGTGTCCCCTGCCTCCTGTTACCATCCGGCTTAGACGCACAGTTCGGGACCCCCTACCCGAGATCCACCGGTTTTGACACCGACATTGGTGCTTTCATTGAGAGTTCCTCTGTGTCGTCGCTGTCAGGCCCGATGGCTCCTACGATCATCAATAGCGATGCAGTCCAGGGTGAGACCTTCCTCCTCGGGCAGATCTTCGTCTTTGGCGGCTTCGCACTGCGGGCCGATTCACTTGGCCATCTAGAGCAGATCGAAAGCTATGCCCCTGGCCGTCAGGTCAGATTCGGAAGTTTAAACTACACGGCCGACATCCGTGGGGACTTGACCTTCGACGGATTCGAACCACTGCCGAGCGCGCCGCACTATCATGACGAGCATGATCTAGCTCTGCTGCCGAACAGAGCCCAGGAGGCCGCACCAGCATCGGCTCCGACCCCTAGTTCGCAGCCGACTGCGCCAATCGAGGATGGTCGGTTGGACGCCACCTCGGGGGCTGCGATCCCAACGGCAGTTGAGCCGAACAGCAGCCATGTACTCTGCAAGACTCGTGACTCCATGGAGCCGGATTCTTCTCCGGACTCCAAACCCTCCGCGCCCCTGCCGAACGAATCCGATTGGGCGCCGATCATGGAGTTCACTGCCGTGGACGTCTTTCAGCACTCGCCTTTCGGCGATATCCTGAAATCACTGAAGTCTCTCTCTTTGTCAGGAGAGCCCTGGTCGGACTACGGTCAGCAAGGTTGGGTTACGGACGATGAAGAAATTCAAAACCCACCCACCACCCACTTTGTAGCCACTATCGACAACTTAACCGACATGCTCGACTTCGACTCCGAAGACATCGACGGTATGGACACCGATGAGGGAGATGATGAAGAACCAGCGCCCACTAGGCCCTGGAAAGCCACCTCGTCATATGACATATACATGGTGGACACCCCAAAAGAGGGAGAGGGCGATGGAACAGCGGAGGATGACCCCTCCAAGAAATAGCAAAAGCGTCGGCGTCAGCGGCGCCGCTCAAAATCCCGCCAACACAAAAATGGTGATTCCAGCACGGGAGATAATAATACCCTAGAAAGCGCCGAAGAACATCCCCCCGAGCAAGATTTAACACAGGAGGATGGAGAAACCAGCCCTCATGAGAGAGCGACCGACAGAGAGGTCGAGGACAATAATTGTATGCCTCCCTCCGAAGACGAGGCAAGCCTCGACGACGACGAATTCGCCGTGCCAGAGGATCCAATCGAACAAGAGCGTTTTCAACGCAGGCTTATGGCCACGGAAAGAAGCCTCAATATAAAACAGAAACAGCTTAAAGCTGATCAAGATCGGCTAGTCGATAGATGGACTGAAGTCCTTGCGGCCAAAGAGCATAAACCCGAACGCCCCTCCAAGTGCTACCCGAAGCGCAGGTTGCTACCCCGATTAGAGGAGGAAGCACTCGACGCGGCCGATAGGCCACCTCGTGGCCGCGACAAAGAGGCCTCATGGCCCTCCACCCAAGCCGCACCCCGTACCAAGGCACGGGAATATGCGCCAGACTTACGAGACATGTTGGAGGACAAGGCAAGGCAAACAAGATCGATCTACGGATCGCGTAGGCACCCCACAGCTCGAGATGACAACCGTCACGCCGGCCACAAATTCGGCAGGGCCGAACACAGTAGACAAAGCTCATTGGAGCTACCTCATGATATCACCCAGTACAAAGGCGCCGCACACCCATTGTGCTTCACAGACGAAATAATGGATCATCAAATCCCCGAGGGTTTCAAACCCGTAAACATCGAATCATATGATGGCTCGACAGATCCCGCGGTATGGATCGAGGATTATCTCCTTCATATCCACATGGCCCGCGGCGATGATTTCCACGCCATCAAATACCTCCCACTCAAGCTTAAAGGACCAGCCCGGCAGTGGCTTAACAGCCTGCCAACAGGGTCAATCAGCTATTGGGAGGACCTGGAAGCCGCATTCCTCGACAATTTCCAGGGCACTTATGTGCGACCCCCAGACGCTGACGACCTAAGCCACGTAATTCAGCAGCCAAACGAATCGGCCAGGCAATTCTGGACACGGTTCCTAACAAAGAAAAATCAAATACTCGACTGTCCGGACACAGAGGCCTTAGCAGCCTTCAAGCATAATATTCGTGACGAGTGGCTTGCCCGGCACCTAGGACAGGTGTTGGGGATATTACTACTGGGCGTAAACCGGCCTATCTGGGCCGGGTTAACTTCATCAGTAGTTAGTTATGTCAAATCCCAAGAAGGCAGACGAGATCTCAAGGCCCATGGTCGGTTCAAGGCCTGTGGCCGTAAACCGGCGTTGGTATTTAACTTGTATTATAAGTTAGGAATAAGTAGAGACCAAACCAGACACATCTATGAGCCGGTATTGGGACTCTGTGAACCGATGGGCGTCACCCGTGTATATAAGGGGAAGACCCGGTGGCGGTTCAAGGAGAATAGACAACAACTCGAGACTTAGGCGAAGCTTGTTTGCTCCCTTGTCATCGAAACCCCATCAATTCCATCACAACTAGACGTAGGCTGTTACCTTCATCGAAGGGGCTGAACTAGTATAACTCTCTTGCGTCCCTGTGTTCGCTTTAACCCCTTCAAGCTAACCCGTCGTGATGGATCCACGACTAAGTCCTTTCCCTAGGACATCTGCCGTGACAAAACCACGACAGTTGGCGCCCACCGTGGGGCTATTGCATGATGGTTTCAAGTTCTTGGAGGGCCGCTTTGAAGGACTCGAGGGCTACGCTGTGGGCCGGATGACTAAGAGTCGTCGCGGCAAGTTCTACATCGATGATGCAGGCTGGGGCCCCGAGGCCGGCTCAGTTGAGTACGGGTACCGGGTCCCCTTTGGTGGCATACACGTTTTCATCGGCAAGATCGGTGAACCGGGCCCTGAGCCGGACATCTGCACCGACCTCGTCGAAATGGCTCAGCATGCGCGGTCCACCCGGGTTAAACCGGCCGTGAAGTGTGCCTTCGTGCGAGTTATCCATGGATGAAGTTACGAGGATGGATCGGAATCTCGCGGTGAGACCGTCGTTTATTCCGGCAACGAGTCATCAACCGGAGAAACCGAATCTCTATATCAGCTACAAGATGGCCGGATTGGGGGCTGTTCCGACGGCGACAGTATTCCGGGCCCCTCTGATCTACCCAACCGAGTTGGAATATTCATGGCTGGCACACAAGCAGCGCTTCATTCTTCGACCGCTGCGCCAATAACCTCCGGTTCAGCAGCGGCGACAGCTGCCGGGGCAGGAAGCTCTGCACGTCCGCCGGCTCAAGTTCTATCAGATCTATTTGATGCATTGGCTGTTCTTATGGCAGAAGCTAATCCGGCGGATCAGGAAGTCCACAACGCGGAGATTGCAAAGGTGAAGGAACAGATCACCCAGGCCAAGGCGGACCTGGCAGCTAAGAATGCCAGGATGACCACAGAGCGGGCCGCTTTAGACACACAAGCCTACAGGCTCATGAAGTCATGAAGAGGAAGTACCGATCCCGTTTGCCTTCGGTTTTCGAGGCCAGAGACCTTTTCAACACCCCAGGAGCAGGAACCAGTAATCCGCTGGAGGGAAACCAGCCGGAAGCTCCGGGGGCCGGTGCGGCGGTTCAGCCCCGTCTGATGAATCCGCCTCGTCAAAACACTGTTATACCTCAGGCTGTTTCAGCACCTCCGGGTCACTACTCCAAGCTAATGGACAATCTCGTCGCCGCTGCTGCACGGCTGGAGGCCATTCCAATTGAAGGTGACTCGCCGCAGGCGGTAGAGACACGACGGGTCAAAGAGCTTCTTAGGACAGCTTTGGTCCAACAGGAAGCATACTCGTACAACCGTGACCGGATCCACTCGACCCCTCGTCCAAGCTAGAGCTATAGCAGGCTTATGGATGAACCAGCAGTATCAAGTAATGAATGATGTGGAGCACCCCGTGGAAACAACCCGGCGGGTGGTGCTGATAACGCTCAGGAAGTGGTAGACCGGGCCCGAGCGCGCAGGGAGTCTGAGTTAGCCGCACAGTATCAGGCTTGGCATCTTACGCCGGTTCGTCCAACTATTTCGGTCGAACCCGGTGTTACTTCTAGCTCTTTGGGGGTGCCTTGCCTTGTCCCCGCTTTACGCAATGTGCGCCTGCCCAAGGATTTCAAGGGCCCGCGCAAGGTACCAAATTACATGGCAGATCAACCCCCAGAGACATGGGTGGAGAGCTATGAGATGGCCATGGAGATGCTTGATGTGGATGATGCGGCATGTGCGAAGTACTTCACCATGATGCTTGAAGGAACGGCCCGCACCTGGTTAAAAAGCTTACCGGCCAACTCTATTAGTTCATGGGCCCAATTACGAGCCCGGTTTATCAGTAATTTCAAGGATACATGTAAGCAGCCTATGTCGATAGTGGACTTAGCTGCCTGTGTCCAGGAGGAAGGAGAATCGATGACTCATTGGGTGCGCCGGGTCTCACAAGTGTTGCATTCATCAGACCGCATCAACGCTGACACCGCAGTCTTAACCCTAGAAGGCAACTGCCGGTTTGGGCCCCTAAAGCTGAAGTTGGGACGGATGAAGCGCCATTGCACTGACATGGGGACCCTCATGGCTGCTTTGGTAAAGTATGCTGATTCTGATAGTACCAAGGATCCCGAATCTGATGATGACAAGGCAGGGAAGGGAAAGAGGAACAACAACTCCAAAGGTCAGCAGCATCACTTGGCAGGCAATGGTGGCGGAGGCAAGCGTAAAGCGGATGGTAACATGGACTTTGTGGCTAATACCAACGCGCAGGACAAGGGCCAGCGACGCAAGGGTAAACCGCCAAATCGCAGTGGGGCACCCAACCCTAACCCGGACCGCCTAAATTATCTACTGAGCCAGCCCTGTCCAAGACATGGGACGAAGGAGGTGCCAGCAAACCACCTTTGGAAGGATTGCTTCATTATGCAGGAGTTCAAGAATTCTAATGCTTTCCGGTATGATCACGGCTCCGGCGGTGGCTCAGGATCCGGGCCGGGTTACGGTGGAGGAAATTCCGGTTCAGGATTTAATGGTAATCCGGGCGGACATAATAATCAAAATAATCAGAACAACCAGGGTGGTTACAACCAGCAGCAGCAACAGTCAGGTTACCAGAGCAACCCAAAGCAGTTGAATAGTGGGCAGTACCATGTCTTCACCACTAGCTTGGACAAGCGAGACCGGAAGGTTCAGAGGCGGGCAGTCAACTCTGTTGAACCGGCCGTGCCCCGTTATCTACGCTGGTCTGAACAGCCAATCATATGGAGCAGAGAGGATCACCCTCCCCAGGTTGATAATCCGGGTCAGTTGGCTCTGGTGGTGGCGCCTCAGGTGGGAGGTTACAAGTTCACCAAAGTGCTCATGGATGGAGGGAGCAGCATTAATATCTTGTACTATGAGACCTTCCGTCGTATGGGACTAACAGATAAAAATCTCAAACCGTCTAATACGGTGTTCCACGGTGTGGTACCTGGCAAGTCAGCATATCCTGTTGGTAAGATAGCTCTGGAAGTGGCCTTTGGAGATGATCATGATTCCAGGTCGGAAACATTGACGTTTGAAGTGGTGAAAATCCAAAGTCCATATCACGCCCTGTTTGGGCGACCGGCCTACGCCAAGTTTATGGCACGGCCCTGTTATGTGTATTTGCAGCTCAAGATGCCGGGTCACAAGGGGACAATAACGGTTCACGGAAGCCGTAAAATCGCTTTGGAGTGCGAGGAAGGAGATGCGGCCTACGCAGAGTCGGTTTGTGCCACCGAGGAGCTGAAGTATTATAAGGACAATGTTGATCCGGCGGACATGACTCCATTAAAGAAGCCAACTACGGAGCATGATCCGGCCCTGAAGTTCAAATCGGCAGCAGAAACTAAGCTTGTTGACTTCGTACCTGGCGATTCGTCCAAGCAGTTCAGCATCAGTGCCAACTTGGATCCGAAATAGGAAAGCGCGCTCATCGAGTTCATCCGTGAGAATCGGGACATTTTTGCATGGAAGCCCTCTGACATGCCAGGTGTACCGAGGCAACTCGCTGAGCACACCCTTAATGTGGATCCTAAATACAAACCGGTGAAACAGTTCCTCCGCCGGTTTAACGAAGAAAGACGCAAGGCGATTGGAGAAGAGGTAGCCAGGCTCTTAGCAGCTGGCTTTATTGTTGAAGTTTTTCACCCTGAGTGGCTTGCCAATCCGGTGCTAGTCCTTAAGAAAAACGGCACCTGGCGCATGTGTGTGGATTACACAGATCTTAATAAGGCTTGTCCAGCAGATCCTTTTGCCCTCCCCCGTATTGATCAAATTATTGATGCTACGGCGGGTTGTGAGCGTTTAAGTTTTTTGGATGCATATTCTGGCTATCATCAGATCAAAATGGCAGTTAAGGACCAGGAGAAGACGGCATTCATAACTCCCTTTGGAGCCTTCTGCTATGTGTCTATGCCCTTTGGGCTCAAGAGTGCCCAGGCAACTTATCAACGGTGTGTACAAAATTGTCTTCACAAGCAGATTGGCCGTAATGTACATGCTTACGTGGATGATATCGTGGTTAAGTCCAGGGAGAAGGAGACTCTGGTTGACGATTTGAAGGAAACCTTTGATAACCTGAGGACGTACAAGATGATGCTTAATCCGGCCAAGTGTGTCTTTGGTGTACCGGCAGGCAAGTTATTGGGTTTTCTGGTGTCCAACAGGGGAATTGAGGCTAATCCGGAGAAGATCACAGCCATCACCTCCCTGGCTAAACCGAAGTGTATCAATGATGTTCAACGCCTGGCAGGCCGGATTGCCGCGTTAAGCCGGTTTATCAGCCGCCTTGGTGAGAAGGCAATCCCTTTGTATCAGATGTTGAAGAAGACGGATCAGTTCGTCTGGAGTTCCGCTGCTGATGAAGCATTTGAGGACTTAAAGCGGCAATTGGCCAATCCGCCTGTGCTCGCCGCTCCCATTGACAAGGAGCCGTTACTGCTATATGTTGCTGCTAATGCTCGTGCGGTCAGCGTGGCTATTGTGGTGGAGCGAAAGGAGGCAGGTAAGGAGCATCCGGTTCAACGTCCGGTCTATTATATCAGCGAGGTACTCATTGAGTCCAAGCAAAGGTATCCGCATTGGCAGAAGCTGGTGTACGGAGTTTTTATGGCAAGCCGGAAGCTTAAGCAATACTTCCAAGGGCACCCAATTACGGTGGTCAGTTCTGCTCCTTTGGGGGATATCATCCAGAACCGGGAAGCGACTGGCCGGATTGCCAAGTGGGCTATAGAGCTTGGGCCGCACGGATTGAAGTATGTGCCTCGGACGGCGGTTAAGTCTCAAGCACTTGTTGATTTCATCAATGATTGGACGGAAATGCAAGCACCTGAAGAAAAGCCGGATCACACATATTGGACCATCCATTTTGACGGATCCAGGCAATTGGAAGGCTCGGGGGCTGGAGTCGTATTAACTTCCCCACGAGGTGATAAGTTTTGTTACGTTCTCCGCTTAATGTTCCCTTGTACTAACAATGCAGCTGAGTATGAAGCCTTGCTCCATGGTCTCCGGATGGCTAAGGAGATGAACCTAAGTCGAGTTAAGTGCTTCGGTGACTCGGACCTCGTGGCTCAACAAGTATCTGGCACTTGGGACTCCAAGGACCCACTCATGGCAGCATATCGTCGTGAGGTGGATATTGTTGCAGGTCACTTTAAAGGCTATCAGGTGGACCACGTGGACCGACGGAAGAATGAAGCGGCGGACGCTTTAAGCCGGCTGGGCTCTCAGCGCAAACCGGTCCCGCCCAATGTTTTTCTGGATGTGCTGCACAACCCGTCGGTCAAGCTCCCTGGTGAAGCGGATTTGGCTATTCCTGATCCGGAGGCTCAATTGGTGGCAGCTCTTCATGTCATTCCGGATTGGACGCTTCCTTACCTGGCGTACATGAACCGGGGCGAGTTACCAGAGGATGAGACTCTGGCCCGACAGATAATCCGGCGGTCCAAGTCCATGACTATTGTCAATGGCGAGTTGCATCATTGCAGTGTATCAGGGGCGTTTCAACGCTGTGTGTCTCCTGAAGAAGGCTGTGAAATTTTGCGTGAGATCCACGAAGGAGATTGTGGTCACCATGCCGGTTCAAAATCTTTGGTAGCTAAAGCGTTTCGCCATGGCTTCTATTGGTTAACTGCTCATGCTGATGCGGAGGATCTGGTCAGACGATGTGACGGTTGCCAAAAGTTTTCAAGACGTGCTCATGTGCCGGCTCAAGAATTGAGAATGATTCCAATTACTTGGCCGTTTGCGACTTGGGGGCTGGATATGGTTGGGCCTTTCAAAAGGTCCAAAGATAAGAAGACCCACCTCCTGGTGGCGGTTGACAAGTTTACAAAGTGGGTGGAGGCAGAACCTGTTAGCAAGTGTGATGCGGCCACGGCGGTTCAGTTCATCAAAAAAGTGATTTTCCGGTTTGGCTTTCCACACAGTATCATCACAGATAATGGTACCAATTTGTCCAAGGGTGCCATGAAGGAGTTCTGCGAACGGGAGCACATCCGGCTTGACGTTTCATCAGTGGCACACCCACAGTCCAATGGTCAAGCAGAAAGGGCTAATCAAGAGATCTTGAAAGGCATCAAGCCCCGGCTTATGGTTCCTTTGCAGAGAACACCGGGTTGTTGGGTAGAAGAGTTACCATCTGTGTTATGGAGCATCAATACTACACCCAACAGATCAACAGGATACACACCGTTCTTCATGGTTTACGGAGCGGAGGCGGTTCTCCCCAGTGATATCCGTCATGACTCACCTCGTGTGGCGGCTTATGTTGAAGCGGACAATGAGACAGCACGGCAAGACGCTTTGGACCTGTTGGATGAAGAACGTGACATAGCAGCCGCCCGCTCGGCGATTTACCAACAGGATCTTCGTCGTTATCACAGTCGCCGAGTCAGAACCAGAACCTTTCAGGAAGGAGATTTGGTGCTTCGGCTCATCCAAGATCACACTGATATGCATAAGCTATCCCCACCTTGGGAGGGACCTTTCGTGGTCAGCAAGAATCTGCACAACGGGTCATACTATCTGATCGATATTCGAGAGCATAAAGACTCACGTACATCAGAGGAGGAGACCAACAGGCCGTGGAACATAGCTCATCTTCGGCCTTACTATACCTGAGCCATTGGCTCTACTTATGTACATATTACGACGATGTATATATTATGATTAAATATAATAAACCGGAACCTCAGCTAAAGCGGGGTATCTGTTCTTTTACATCATGTGTGGTTACACGGAGTTGTTCTAAAGCGGCCTCCGGTTTACCCCTTGAGTTAGCTTTTCAAAGCATCATGTTATATCACTTGGGGGCTTGGTCGTGTCCGAACCAATGCAACACCTCTTGATAGGCGAGAGCCACCAGATCACTTGGGGACTTGGTCACGTCTGAACCAGTCACGCCTCTTGATCGGCCTAAGGCCACAGAATCACTTGGGGCTTGGTCGAACCCGAACCATTGCCACGCCTCTTGATCGGCATAAATGCCACGGTTTCATTTGGCGACTTGGCTGACTTGAACCATAGCTACACCTATCGGGAGCCTGGTCGTGTCCGACCATGGTAACGCCATCTGATCAGCTCAAATAAGCCTCTTTTTGCAAATGGTTTTATCATTGCCTTTGCTTCACAATTTTCTTTGATAGATATTTCTTTCTTTTTGTTGCGTTTTTTAAACCGACAAATTTTTAAACCGGTTCACACTGTCAATTGACGGAACACGGTCCATTTTTAATCCGGAGACTATTTGCCCGGTTTGATTTTTTGTTAACATCCTATTACGGAGTAACACGGTGATTTGTTATAACCCGGCACGGTTTACATGGTAAACCGGCATTATATATATACAGGAGCTGCTATCTCCTCCAATAGTGTGGGTTTATGAAACCTCCGCTTCAAGATTGGCTAAGCCAACTTCATGCCCAACGATGGCAGGTATTATGTATCTCAAAGATTTGATCATATGCTTAAATTTCAGATATTTTGATTTTAAATATGCAGACATCATACTCCGCCTGACGGTACAACCGCGGTGGCACTTTAAGATTTTTATATTGCAGAAAATACTTTGGAAAGTTCATCACCCAAAGGAAGAACAAGTTGCAGTAATTATGCACGAAGGCATATCAAATCAAGAGTATCGGCTAGCCTATTACAAGGCAACACGGTGCCCAAAACAAGATCATTGTTTTTTCAAAGGAGAAGCAGTTTAAACCGGCTTCCGGTTCAAGCTTGGTCACCAGCCTGGCCTGATGGTTGTGGGTCATCCCGCGCTGCTTCAACTTCAGTTTCTCTACCCAGCGGCTGGAAATCAACAGTTGTCCAGTCGATTCCCATTAATGCTCGAAAGACAGCTTCATCATGGATCAGCAACGACGGTTCAATATCGGGAGCGTAAGTATGCTTACGGATTGGAGGGATAAGATTTTCCGCTTCATGAATTGGTGCAGCTACTCGCTTGTTTTGATTGTCATATTGGGCTTGATAATGAGACAAGTCTGCTTCTTCAGCCAATTGACAAGCTAGCGGACGCACCTCCCGGTTTATTGCTCGCAGATCCGCTTCACTAAACTCTGACCCGTCTTCCTTCAAGCTGGGATAGCCCTGAGCCGCTTCAATAGGATCAAAATCCGGCACCCAAGCTTTTGCCCGGATTAAGGCATTGATCGCACCGGTTCGAGCAGCAGATTTCTTCAGCTCTTCAACCCGGGCAGGAAGCACCGACAGTTTCTGCAGAGTGTCCTGAATCAAAGTGGGCGCCGGCTTGTTGTGGGATGCAGTACAGATGATCCGCTGTGCACCAGTGTACAGTTGTTCGATCAACGTATAGGCGGCTTTCAATTTCTTCCGCACATCTGACCCCAAATGACCAATGCGTGTCCCTGAAATATCACAAAGGGTTAACAAACCGGCAGCTCTGTAAGACGGCAGAATCAATTCAGAAATCAAACCGGCTTACCAAAGATAGCAGCGGTCATGGCATGCACGTGCCGCTTTATGCTGGTCAGTTCATCCACCACCGGTTTTAGTGCAGCCTCGGCGTCTTCTGCTCATTTGGTTAAAGCGGATTTTTCAGTAGCCCAATCCGCCCGCTCCTTCTTGAAATCCTTCTTAAGCTGTTCCATGACGCTTAAGGCGCTGGTCAACTCCTCTTTTGCTTTTGAGGTTTCAGTCTGTTGGGACTTCAGATTTTCTTGGAGATCGGCGATTTGGGTCTCTTTTGTCTTCAGCTCAGCCTGCATACAGACAGTTATATGATTCAGCAAGCAGTGCAAGAATTGAAGCACCAACCACATAACAAGTTATGCACTTGGCGCTTGGGGCTAATGCCTATTTGATCTTCATATTTCACTTGATTATAAAGTCCCAAGCTCAATACAAGTATTCAACTTGGCACTTGGGGGCTAATGGCTATTTGTTCAAATAAGTTCTGATGCGGCGATATTAATTACTTAAGTCCCGGTTTAACTACACTAAGTTGAACCGGCCCTTGGGGCTACATCAGCGAATTTCGAGGCTTTAAGAGTTATATTAGTAAGTCCCGGTTTGAAAGAAGATTACAAACCGGTCCTTGGGGGCTAGGCGAGTCAGCAAGAATTGAAGCATACAAGCAGGAAAGAGCATATGGAAGTTACCTCATATTTATCTTTCATCATGTTAACCAGACCGGCTTCATAGTCACGACTGGTATACAGCCGGTTCAGATAGCCGAAATGGATGTCTTGGGCATTCAGAGCAGTGTAAGTTGCCAGATCAACATTCCACTTGCCCTTGCCAAGGGCAGAAAATTCTTCCTTGGCAGTATGTTTAGACAAAGCGACAGGATTGCTTGGCTCTGTATGGCCAATGCCAGTAATAAAAACTTCATCATCCTTGGCATCACCGGTTTGCATTGGGGCTGTCAGTTTATCAGTAGACTTGGATGGACTAGTGGATTTCTCAATCCGGATGGGGCTTCTGGGCTGGTCAACAGGATCGGAGGTATCAACATGTCTCTCTTCAGTAATAAAATCATCATCTTGTGGTGGTGGATCGTTTGGCACATCCTCAGGGATGGCCGCTTCAGGGTTGAGTACTCTGTCCGGTTCAGGAATAGCATCTTCTTCAGCCGCTTTATCTAGGCGAGCCTTCTTGCTTGGCTTAGGCTTGGCCCTGAAAGGAGTAACAAAGGTCAGTACAATATATGCTACAAAGTAATACACTAGAAGCATTATGATAAGTATGGCTTACCCAAGCACCGTTTTGAGCGGTGGCAGCTGGGTAGCTGATGACTCGCTAGATGATGAATGGGAAGTGACCTGATAATCGGAGTCAGACGGATTAAGAGGTTGACGAAAACAGCCCATTTTAGGACAAGAACTGACAGGAAAATTAGAGACCTCTGAATGGCATTTCCGAACCGGACTATTCGGTAAACTGGCGGAGGTAACTACCTGGCCACTATGCCGGGTCGTGCGGTGAGCTTCGTGCTGTTGGGTCTTCATCAGAAATTTGGGCTCCAAGTAAGCAAGAGGATGAGAAAATTTAACCTTCCGGTTTGCGTGACGGATTTTTAGTGAAGGCAAAGGATCTGAATCGGAGGAAAGAATAATTACCTCTGCAACATTAGCATGACTGGCTTCGGCATCATCCTGACAAATATCATCATCAATAAGGCGCGTGAAAAATAAGCCAAGTGAATCAAGTTCTACCTCAAGGTCCGGGTTACCCACATCGTCATTAGCGGCCGGATCAGAGGATGCAGTGGTTCTTTTCCTATGGGTAGTCTTCTTCACAACTTTAGTCTTTTGCCGGATTGATCTTTCAGGTTTGTCTGGTTTTTCTGGTTTCTCCCGCGGAAGTTTCTTGCTCCAAAACGGATCATTGCCCTGTTTAAACAGGCATTGATATTAAACAATGACCAGATATATCAATAACAGATTCAGAAAAAAGAACAATCAAACTCTTACAACTGGCGGTTTGTTGGTGGCACAGAAGGGAAGCAGGCCGGTTCGAGCACAGACGTGTTCTGGTTCATTCCGCATTTTATTCACAGCTTCTGTGATTTCTGCATCGGTAAGCTGGATGTTAGCATGTCGCAGTGGGTTATCAACACTGCCAGTATACTCGCACATCAAACTGGAGCGCTGACTAAGGGGCAGTATGCTCCACGATATCCAACAGCGAGCGAGATCAACTCCTCTTAAACCATTGGCCATGAAGGCTCTGAGCTTGGACAGTTGAGGAGCGTATTTTCTTCTCTCCTTGGCAGTCAACCTTTGCGGAAAGGGGTGTGTATTGCTAAGCCGCTCCGGACGAAAACCAGGCAAAGGATTTTCACCAGTAGGGGAGGTGTCTTTGCAATAGAACCATGTTTGATTCCACTCTTTGGGGTGGCTGTGCAACTTGGCATGAGGGTATGTGACCTCTTTCCTTTTCTGAATCGCCACACCGCCCAATTCCGTATTGGAACCGTCAGAAAACTCAGTACGGCGGTTTAGATGGAAACAGTCTCTGAACAACTCCACTGTGGGCTCCTCTTGAAAGAACACCTCACAGAGCACTTGGAAGTGACACATGTTTGTAACAGAGTTGGGACCAGTGTCTTGTGGGTGAAGTTGAAAATCGGCTAAAACGTCCTGATAAAATTTAGAACCGGGCGGCTTAAAGCCCCGGGCTAAGTGATCTACGAAAACAACGACCTCTCCTTCTTGAGGTGTGGGAGGGCATTCTTTGCCAGGAGATCTCCAGCGGATAGTGTTTTTGCTGCCTAAAGCGCCGATCAGGACTAAATTATTCAGTTGAGTCTCTGTGATGCGAGAAGGAACCCAGTTGCACTCATATACTTGCTTGGCCATGATGAAATCTACAAGATAGGTAATTCCGGTTCAAGAATGCATTTATTAAAGTGCACTGGTATGTACAATGTTAAACCGGAGACAGCTTTATCTAAACCGGAGTTCTATGAAGCAATAGCATCAGGCGGTTCAACAAGGGGACTAATGGTATATACCGGTTTGGCAATTTTTCTACAAAGTTAAACCGCCGGATCTAAGCATTGAAACAGTTGAGATTGCGGATAGATAAGTGTACAGAAATAGATTTCACAAGATTTCTCTACAGCGACGGATCTGAAGCAAGTTCAGAAAAGAAGAAAAATATTCAAGGTTTAAAAAGAACAGTACCGAATCAATGGGCGGAGATACAGGTAGATCTATGGTTTTGAGGCATATAAGTAAAGGCGGATGCTAAGAACTACCACTACACAGAGCAAAGGTTCACAGGTTCATCTAGGATCTATCATATGAGTACGAAGCAGACGATGAACACTGAAGAACTTGGAAACCCTAGAACGGATCTACGGAGGAAAAGGCGAAGAACTCATCGGAGCCGAGGAAGAATGCTCTGGTACAATCAGGGTGATGCTCTGGTACAATCAGGGTGATGCAGTGGCCAAGGTTGGAGCAGAGGTCGTCTACAGCGGCGGAGCTCCGAAGCTGGACGACGCGGGGAAGATGAAGCAGAAGGGAACGAAGGGGAAAAGGAAATGACCCTTCGGTCCTATTTATAAGGCAAGGGACAGGAGTCAGGCGCGAAAATCAAGGGACCGTGGGATTGGAAATGAAGTTGTCGCCTTAATTGTCGCAGACCTATTAAACAAAAAAACAAAAAGGGGGTATCATGGATAAGGTTCTTTATAAAAGGTGACGTCACACCGGTTTACAGCGACCAGCGAAGATGACATCATAGCGGTTCAACAAACTACAAGAAGATGTTGAAGATGAAGATTTTTGCTAAGGATTGACATGAACCTGTTCAAATCAATCTGGGGCCTAATGTTGGGGATATTACTACTGGGCGTAAACCGGCCTATCTGGGCCGGGTTAACTTCATCAGTAGTTAGTTATGTCAAAGCCCAAGAAGGCAGACAAGAGCTCAAGGCCCATGGTCGGTTCAAGGTCTGTAGCTGTAAACCGGCGTTGGTATTTAACTTGTATTATAAGTTAGGAATAAGTAGAGACCAAACCGGACACATCTATGAGCCAGTATTGGGACTCTGTGAACCGACGGGCGTCAGCCGTGTATATAAGGGGACGACCCGGCGGCGGTTCAAGGAGAACAGACAACAACTCGAGACTTAGGCGAAGCTTGTTTGCTCCCTAGTCATCGAAACCCCATCAATTCCATCACAACTAGACGTAGGCTTTTACCTTCATCGAAGGGGCTGAACTAGTATAACTCTCTTGCGTCCCTGTGTCCGCTTTAACCCCTTCAAGCTAACCCGTCGCGATGGCTCCACGACTAAGTCCTTTCCCTAGGACATCTGCCGTGACAAAACCACGACAACAGGAGAAGCCGAAATCTATGGAAGCACTCACGGCACTCACGACCCGCTTTTACGCGGGAGAAGACAGCTGGCTTGCTCGTAGCAACAATATGACCAAGAACCCTGGTTGTTCGGATACCAGGGACATTAGTGGCAGGTCGCGTCGCAACCAACAGAAGCGCCGCATCAACGGCGACAATGCTAAGGATACGGCAGTTAATGCCGGATTCAGAGGCTCTAAATCCAGTCAGCAGAAAAAGTCATTCAAAAGGAATCCTAGGGGCCCGTCCAGCTTGGACCGAATACTCGACCGCTTGTGCCAAATACATGGCACCCCCGAAAAGCCGGCCAATCACACCAACAGGGACTGTTGGGTGTTCAAGCAGGCAGGCAGATTAAGCGCCGACAATGAAGACAAGGAGTTGCATAGCGATGACGACGAGGAGCCCCGGCCGCCGAACAACAATGGACAGAAGGGTTTTCCCCCACAAGTGCGGACGGTGAACATGATATACGCCACCCACGTCCCCAAAAGGGAGCGGAAGCGCGCGTTAAGGGACGTATACGCGGTAGAGCCAGTCGCCCCAAAGTTCAACCCATGGTCCTCCTGCCCGATCACCTTTGATCGAAGAGACCATCCCACTAGCATCTGTCATGGCGGATTCGCCGCATTGGTTCTCGACCCAATTATTGACGGATTTCATCTCACTAGAGTCCTTATGGACAGCGGCAGTAGCCTGAACCTGCTTTACCAGGATACAGTGCGGAAAATGGGCATAGATCCCTCGAGGATTAAGCCCACCAAAACGACCTTTAAAGGCGTAATACCAGGTGTAGAGGCCAGTTGTACAAGCTCAGTCACACTTGAAGTGGTTTTCGGATCTCCGGATAATTTCCGAAGCGAGGAGTTAATCTTCGACATAGTCCCATTCCGCAGTGGTTATCATGCACTGCTCGGGCGAACCGCATTCGCCAAGTTCAATGCGGTCCCGCACTACGCATACCTTAAGCTCAAGATGCCAGGCCCTCGAGGAGTAATTACGGTCAATGGAAACACCGAACGCTCCCTCCAAACGGAGGAGCACACGGCGGCTCTTGCAGCGGAGGTACAAAGCAGCCTCTCCAGGCAGTTCTCCAGTCCGGCCATTAACCGTCCGGACACTGTCAAGCGCGCCCGGAGTAACCTACAACAAGACCGCCTGGCATGTTCTGAGCAGGCATAGCAATGCGGCCCCAACCCCAACCCTCGCAAAAAGGCGACGCCAGTACTTTCGTCCATAACTACGCTCTGGAAATACCATGGGCATAGGCGGAGGGGCACCATCACGGCACGCCCAAAACACGGCTTAAACCGCACCAGGGGCTACCAATTTTTTACTTTTCTCTTACTTTCAGGACTCTACTCTTCGGAAGGCCTGTTCGGCAGTTCAACTGCCGCACAAAAGGATGCAAGAACCTGAGAAGCAGACAAGCCATGCCACATTACGGAAATCCCAGGTGGTCTCTATCACGAGCAGTATACCTGTTCCGCATACTATTTCACAGCTTGCCCCTGGAGCAGACATGTTAAATAGTCCAACTTTTCATTTATCGCGTTACTTGTATCGTTCTGCTTTGATCGCAGCTATTTTAATGAACAATGCATAGCTTTTGTCCATTTTTTGCATTACCTTTTTTATATATATGTTCCTTAATGACATGTTGCACCCGTACACTTTGGTACGGCCAAAATACGCCAGGGGCTTCAGTACCCCTCAACATGGTGTAAGAAGTCCGAACACTTTAACAAGTGCGGCACCCCGAACTTATAGCATTATATGCATCGGCTCTAAATCATGTCTTGGGTCAATAGTTGGGTTTGCCCGGCTCCTATGTTTTGGTGCCTTACATTCTGCTATATCGGCTAAGGTAGCACTAGGAGAACCACTGCGATTGTGCCCCGGTTGAGCTGGGTCGAGCACCTCAGTTGAGAAAGCTAAAACTGACCGTCATGATGAGACGAGAGCTGGTCGCTGTTCGAGAGGTCTTTTCGAGTCCTTAAAGACTTACGCCGCTTAGGGCGAGGAGTCGGCTCTGTCCGGCCAAGGCGTGGATAGCGCCCCGAACTCGGTCTTCCAAATACTAGGGGCTTCGCCAAAATTTAAAATTATAGAATTCTATGGCTAAGTGAGAGTGTTCACGCATTATAGTCCGATTGCCTCATTCGTTGGGCTGAGCGCCTCCCTCGAAGGGCCCAAATATGGGAAAAAGAGCGCCCAGGTTTATCCCCGAACACCCCAGCACTAGCGGCAAGGGGGCTGAAGCTGACGACTCGCCATCTCTCGGTATTGATAAACAGCCGCATAGAAGGTAATATTTTAAATTCAAGCAGCATTGCTTAGCGCATATGAACAAGTTTTCAGCGCACAAGATAACACGAGCGGGTTTTACTCAAAAAATACATCCTTGGTACATTCATCCGCAACAAGGCGGGCACCCTTCAGAACATCCTTATAATAATTCTCGGGCTTGCGATGCTCTTTCCCCGGCGGTGGCCCGTCCTTCACAAGCTTCTCCGCATCCAGCTTGCCCAGTGCACCTTAGCACGGGCAAGGTCCCTACGGGCACCTTCAATGCAGACGGAGCGCTTGATGTCTTCAAGCCTCGGACAGGCCTCCACCAGCCGCCGCACCAGCCCGAAGTAGCTCCCAGGTAGAGCCTCTCCAGGCCATAGCCGAACTAGGAGGCGCTTCATGGCCTGTTCGGCCGCCTTATGGAGCTCGACCAGTTGCTTCAGCTAGTCGCTCAGGGGCATAGGGTGTCCGGCCTCAGCGTACTGAGACCAGAACACCTTCTCCGTCGAGCTGCCCTCGTCGGCTTGATAGAATGCGGCAGCATTGGATACACTCCGGGGAAGATCTGCGAACGCTCCTGGCGAGCTCCGGATTCGGGTAAGTAACAGGTAACTCACGTTTATGTGTTTGCTTTGCATAAAAAATGCCTTACCCGCCGCTATTCTCTTCACCTCATCCAACTCCTGGAGGGTCTTCTGGGATTCGACCTTGGCAGACTTGGCATTTTCAATAGCCACCGCGAGCTCGGACGCTCGCGTCTTCGAGTCAAGCTCCAAACTCTCATGTTTCTTCATAAGAACCTGGATCTCTTGCCGCACCTTGCCAACCTCGGCCGCATACCTCTCCCGCTCAGTGCGCTCCGCGGCTGCACTCTTCTCGGCCTCGAGCAGTGCCTGCCTAAGGGTCGCCACCTCAGATGTGGCCCCTACAAAATAGCCATGTTAATCCTGTCATCTCTTGCAATTACATCTTTTTTATATACACATTCAACCAAGGTATTTCTTACCTTCCTTCTCCTCGAGCTGCTTCTTGGCACGCCCGAGCTCTTGCTCTGACTTCTCGAGGCTCTGCTTCAGCACGTCCACTTCCGCAGTCAGTGCGGCGGACGCTAGCAGAGAAGCCTGCATACGCATATTGACTCCTTTTTGTTAGACTCCTGCGAATTCTTTGATCCTCTATTCAGCTTTTCTTCCCGAACACCCAACAGAGCATCAGGGGCTACTGTCTATGCGGTAATATTATTTGAACATTCTTTACTTACCTCAAAGCCTGTTAAAAGGCTTGTACAAGCTTTAGTCAGTCCACTTTTGGCGGACTGAACCTTCTGGATCACCGCACTCATAATAGTGTGGTGCCCCTCGTCGATGGAGGCACCTTGGAGCGCCTCCAACATATTGTCCGGCGCCTCCGGTTGGACGGAGGTCACCGGCACGGTAGGCTTGCTCCTCTTGGAAGGAGGTCGCCCACCCGACTCTGGAACCTTTGAAGATTCCGGAGTTGTGTCCGGCCTTAAGCCAGACTTGGAGCCCTGGGGGGTTTCCTCCCCTTTACTCCTGGAGTCCGGGAGGTCGCCTTGCGGCGCCTCCAGGACCACCTCCTCCCTGCTTGGAACCTGTTGGGACAACACTTCGGTGTCGCCCGTAGGGCGGGGGGAGGAAGCTGTCAGAAGCAAGTTCACCTCCGACGAGTCCAGTGAGCTGCTCGACGACGCGTTGAGCCGGTCTTTGGGTGGGCTGCATAAACACATTCGACATAAGGGAAAGCTATGCAACAAAAAAATACTATGAGTCACTCCGGTATCCGGATACTTACGATTTCGCCAGGGGCTTGGCCCTGGGCTGCCACTCCTCTTCGTCGTCGTTGGCGTCGGTGGAGCAGTTTGGAGGAAGGGTTTTCCCCTTCTTGGACCCTCCGGCCTCCTCAGAGAGGGCGGCCTTCCTTTTCTTCTCTCCTTCCGCTGGAGGGGGAGAGGTCTCTTCTTCTTCCTCCTCGTCTTCACGAGAGGAAGGCACTTCGGGACCGTCGGATGACGAATCCGACACCTCCTGGAGCTGGGCACTCTTTCGAGTCCCCGTGGCCCTTTTCGTGGCCTTCTTCTCCGGCACCACATAGGGCGCCTGAACCAGCAGCTTCGCCAAGCGAGTGTCCGCTGGGCCTTCGGGCAGAGGAGCCGGACAGTTGATCTGTCCGGACGTTGCCACCGAATCCTATCAAAGATAGGGGAACTCAGATCCCGCATAGAGTCAAACTATGAAAAACTGATACCCTTCAAAGGGACAAAAGCAGCTTACCGCATGAGCGTGATGCTGAGTACTGAATCCGCGATCCTCGGCAGCGAATGCGGGAGCCTCGGCGCCCTTGAAAAGCATCCTCCAGGCATCTTCGTACATCGTGTTGAAGAGCCTATTTAGAGTTTGATGCTGCACCGGGTCGAACTCCCACAGATTGAAGGCCCGTCGTTGACACGGGAGGATCAGGCGGATGATCATAACCTGGACTACGTTGACAAGTTTGAGCTTCTTGTTCACCAGGGTTTGGACGCATGTTTGGAGTCCGGTCAGCTCTCCTTTTTTACCCCATGGCAGGCCGGTCTCCTTCCAGGAGGTCAGCCGCGTAGGGGGTCTGGACCGAAACTCGGGGGCTGCGACCCATTCAGGGTCGCACGGCTCGGTGATGTAAAACCACCCCGATTGCCACCCCTTAAGGGTCTCCACAAAGGATCCCTCGATCCACAGGACGTTGGCCATCTTGCCAACCATGGCACCGCCGCACTCCGCCTGGCTGCCACGCACCACCTTCGGCTTGACGTTTAAAGTCTTAAGCCATAGACGAAATGGGGGCGGATGCGGAGGAACGCCTCGCACACGACGATGAACGCCGAGATGTTGAGGACGAAGTTCGGGGCCAGATCGTGGAAATCCAGGCCGTAGTAGAACATGAGCCCCCGGACAAATGGATGTAGAGGGAAGCCCAGTCCGCGGAGGAAATGGGGGAGGAATACCACCCTCTCATGGGGCCTAGGAGTGGGGATGAGCTGCCCCTTTTCGGGAAGCTGGTGCGCGATGTCGCTGGCTAGATATCCGGCCTTCCTCAGCTTTTTGATGTGTCCCTCCGTGACGGAGGAGACCATCCATTTGCCTCCCGCTCCGGACATGACTGGAGAAGGTTGAGGTGGTAGTGCGGACTTGGGCGCTGGAGCTCGAGTGCGCAAGAATGGATAGGCAAAGGAGGAAGAAGGCGTGGGTGAAAAGGTGGATCCTTATCCCCTTATATGGGTGGGCACGACTACATGTCCCCACCAGCCTGGTAAAACTTGCTTATCTCCAAGCGTCGTAATCAAAGGCGCGGTTGGGTTACCCACGCCCGTATTGATGAGAATCCCGAAATAAGGGGACACGATCTCTGCTTCAACAAGACGTGCCAAGGAAACCGCCTCGCACAACGCGCTGAGGTGGGATAATTAAACGACTCGGATAAAGGCTTGGATGTGGCGTGTCGCATCAGGAATACGTCAGCAGATTAGATTGGTGTTAATATTATTGTTTTCTCTATGGCAATATGTGGAAACTTATTTTGCAGAGCCAGACACTATCTTTGTGTTCAAAATCTTCTGTGAAGTACTTGGAGGAGGAACCCGCCTTGCAATGGCAAAGACAATTTGCGCGCCGGACTCGTCGTCATTGAAGCCTGGTTTAGGGGCTACTGAGGGAGTCCTAGATTAGGGGGTGTTCGGATAGCCGAATTATACCTTCAGCCGGACTCCTGGACTATGAAGATACAAGATTGAAGACTCTGTCCCGTGTCCGGAAGGGATTTTCCTTGGCGTGGAAGGCAAGCTTGGCGATACGGATCTTCAGATCTCCTACCATTGTAACCGACTCTATGTAACCCTAACCCTATCCGGTGTCTATATAAACCGGAGGGTTTTAGTCCATAGGCCAACATACACATCAACAATCATACCATAGGCTAGCTTCTAGGGTTTAGCCTCTCTGATCTCGTGGTAGATCAACTCTTGTAATACCCATATCATCAATATTAATCAAGCAGGATGTAGGGTTTTACGTCCATCGAGAGGGCCCGAACCTGAGTAAAACTTCGTGTCCCCTCCCTCCTGTTACCATCCGGCTTAGACGCACAGTTCGGGACCCCCCTACCCGAGATTCGCCAGTTTTGACACTGACAGGGAGTATAAACTTTACCATTTTGTTTGGGAACTGCCTATAATGTGTTTAGCATGGAAGATATCGCCATCTCTTAGTTGTTACATTGACAATGAAAGTATACCGCTCAAAATACAATTTATCTCTATTTCAAAACCGAGCTCTGGCACCTCTACAAATCCTTGCTTCCCTCTGCGAAGGGCATATCCATTTACTTTTATGTTGAGTCATCACCCTCTTATTAAAAAGCACTAGCTAGAGAGCACAGCTATCATTTGCATTCATCACTGTTAATTTATATTGGGTATGACTATGATTGGATATCTTTTACCATGAATTACAATGTCTAGTCAATCCTTGATTTTTAAAGGTGCTCTGCATTTATGTTTTGCGGTCTCAGAAAGGGCTAGCGAGATACCATCTTGTTATATCATATTATGATTGTTTTGAGAAAGTGTTGTCATCCGAGATTTATTATTATGGCTTGCTAGTTGATTATGCTATGTATATGAGTAATTGTGAGACCTGAGAATTATTGCAAATGTGGTTAGTTATGATCTATGTTGAAAACTTGAATACTGGCTTGACATAGTTACAACAACAAGAGCAAACAGAGTTTGTAAAAGTTTTTTCTTTCTTTCTTTCAGTTTGTCAACTGAATTGATTGAGGACAAGCAAGGGTTTAAGCTTGGGGGAGTTGATATGTCTCCGTCGTATCTACTTTCCCAAACACTTTTGCCCTTGTTTTGGACTCTAACTTGTATGATTTGAATGGAACTAACCTGGACTGACGCTGTTTTTAGCAGAATTGCCATGGTGTTGTTTTATGTGCAGAAAACAAATATTCTCAGAATGACCTGAAACTCCACGGAACATCTTAGAAAAAATAAAAAAATCCTCGCCAAAGATGAAGACCAGGGGGCCCACACCCTGTTCACGAGGTGGGGGGCGCCCCCCTAGGGCGCGCCCCCTACCTCGTGGGCCCCCTGGATGCCCTCCGACGCCAACTCCAACTCTATATATTTGCTTTCGGAGAGAAAAAAATCAAGGAGAAGAAATCATCGCGTTTTACGATACCGAGCCGCCGCCAAGCCCTAAAACCTCTCAGGAGGGCTGATCTGGAGTCCGTTCGAGGCTCCGGAGAGGGGGATTCGTCGCCATCATCATCATCAACCATCCTCCATCACCAATTTCATGATGCTCACCATCGTGCGTGAGTAATTCCATCGTAGGCTTGCTGGACGGTGATGGGTTGGATGAGATTTATCATGTAATCGAGGTAGTTTTGTTAGGGTTTGATCCCTAGTATCCACTATGTTCTGAGATTGATGTTGCTATGACTTTGCTATGCTTAATGCTTGTCACTAGGGCCCGAGTGCCATGATTTCAGATCTGAACCTATTATGTTTTCCCGAATATATGTGAGTTCTTGATCCTATCTTGCAAGTCTATGGTCACCTACTATGTGTTATGATCCGGCAACCCCGAAGTAACAATAATCGGGACCACTCCCGGTGATGACCATAGTTTGAGGAGTTCATGTATTCACTATGTGCTAATGCTTTGTTCCGGTTCTCTATTAAAAGGAGGCCTTAATATCCCTTAGTTTCCAATAGGACCCCGCTGCCACGGGAGGGTAGGACAAAAGATGTCATGCAAGTTCTTTTCCATAAGCACGTATGACTATATACGGAATACATGCCTACATTACATTGATGAATTGGAGCTAGTTTTGTGTCACCCTATGTTATGACTGTTACATGAGGAACCGCATCCGACATAATTATCCATCACTGATCCGGTTCCTACGAGTTTTCCATATACTGGTTTACGCTTATTTACTTTCCTGCCGCTACTGTTACAATCAATACAAAGTACCAAAAACATTACTTTTGTTGTCTTTACTTTTGTTGCTGCTACCACCACTATCATATCACTGTGCTACTAAACACTTTGCTGCAGATACTAAGTTTCCAGGTGTGGTTGAATTGACAACTCAGCTGCTAATACTTGAGAATATTCTTTGGCTCCCCTTGTGTCAAATCAATAAATTTGGGTTGAATACTCTACCCTCGAAAGCTGTTGTGATCCCCTATACTTGTGGGTTATCACTGGCCCAAGAGCCCCGCTGGTTGCGGATCATCTTTGTTTGCGATGGCGACGAGGCTCCGGATGGTGGCCCTCCACTCGTCGAGCTTCTCCGCGGCAGGAGGAAGTCGAGGAGCAGCTGTGCGCGTGCCAAAGCTTCCACTGGCGTGGGCAGCGGCGACAGCTGCGTGGATCGCGGCGCGCTTCGACTTCTAACTACGTTAGAAGGAGCTCCGTCACGACCCAGCGGATGCGCGCCATTTTCGCCAGCGCTTCGGCGAGCGTGCTGAACCCCCTCATCTTGCCGATGACGCACAGGGCTCTTCCCACGGCGGTGCCCAGGGTCACAATCGTGGTGACGCTGCGTGGCGCGCACACCATGGGAAGAACGTGCGGTGGTTGCCGGTGTAGGTGTCCTGGAGGTCGCCGTGCCGCCCGGAGTCGGCACAACGACGCCCCTGAAGGGCCCCTCGCCGCCTGCGGGGGCCCCATCTCCGTCCTTGGATCCGGCGGCGCGTAGCCAGTCTCATGGCGCGTGAACGACGCCGCTCGCCAGGCTCCGACTGCCTGGGCGATGCTGGTGCTCGCGGCCTGTGGCTCGGGTCCTGTCTGTGACCGGTACACTGGTCGTCCGCACTGGCACGGGTCGTTTGGCTCCCAATGAATCGACCTCCGCGGCCATCTTCCTCTTAGGGGCCATGGCGACGAAGAACTGCTAGGCTAACTACTAGACCAGATTATCACAATTGCGCCTCCTACCTGGCGCACCAAGGATGTCAGTGTGGAACGACACCTATGGGATCACAAGAATCTCTACTACAGTTGCCGGGGCACAGGGTTGTGAGGAGAGCAGGGCTAGTAGACAGCACAAGGATCGTTTACCCAGGTTCGGGCCACGAGGATGCATAAAACCCTAGTCCTGCTTTGGTGGGTGTATTTCTGAGAGTTCTTGAGCTCTCGAACTAGTTGTGGTCAGCGTGTGGTTCCAAAGAGCCGAATCCCTCTCCTTGCCGCCTCGGGCCTCCTTTTATAGGAAAAAAGGGGTTTCCACAGTGGCACACATGAGGTGGAAAGGTCTACAGTGGCACGAGGTTATCCCTCATATTACAGGACAAGGTGCATTTAATGCATCGCTTAGGTGTCCTCTTACTTTATCGGGGACGGGAGCGAGGCCCGTCCCGTCCGTCGCCGCCCCTCCTCGCTTCGACACGTGCCTCAGTCGGGGATGCATGCGGTGCCATGTAGGCAGGCAGGCAGCTGAGTTGGCGCGGTCGTGGAGCCTTCACGAAGATCTGCATGCCGCCACGCAGGCGCTTGATGAGTTGGCCTGGGAGCTGCATGTTGCCATGCAGGTGCCCGCCAAGCTGGTTGGGCTGGCAGCTGCATGTGAATGGCGGTGGAAGCTTGGTTGACGTGGGCTTGGCAGTGGCCTTGCCGGCGTCTTTGGCGAGGGCCTTGCCGGGTGGCCCGGCAAGGGTCTCGTCGTGGCGTGTAGTCGTCCCCAGCAAGGATCTTGCCGAGAATCGTCATCTTCTGATCTGATCTTAAATATGTCTTCACAAAGATCTATGTGCGACCACAGGGGTGCCTTCCCGAGTTGTGGCCCCACGCTGATCATGGCACTAGGGGCCGTGGGCTCAAGGGTGGCTCGCTCTGTTGGTGCAGGGTGAGCTGTCCCGGCAAGAGTCTTGTCGGGGCTGCTAAGGCTACCCGGCAAGGGTCTTGCCAGGGGAACTTGCTTCGTCCCTCTGCTCTTTGTGGTCTTGGCCTTGGCGTTGCTTTGATTGCCTTGGTCTTCGATCTTACCTTGGCTCACCTCCCTCGTTCTGCTTGGTGTGGCCGTAGGCGCGGCTCTGACTGCCCGTGTACATGGAAAAGGGGTACAAAGATGCGCCCCTATTTTTGTACACCGACATGTCCACAATAAAATTCCAAGTCCCGCACTACTCTGCTTCGTCATAGAGAAAATTCATCCTGTAAATCTGTTTCTATGGAACAAGGTCAAAATTATGAACTCTTGTGCAGAAGTAAACCATTAGAATTTCTAGTTCTTTTTATTGAAATATCTATCTAGATATCATGCTGATTAATTTTTGTTTCGGTTGAGAATCGGACACCTTCTAGGTCAAGAAAATTAGGCATGACCGTTGCTAATTTTCTTGACCTAGGAGTGCCCCATTCTCAACCGAAACGGAAATTAATCAACATTTCAGGAGAAAGGGGTCATTTGACATCAGAAGCTGCCAGATTCCAATGAAGCAGAAGCTGCCAGAATTGGTATATGTTGATCAATAAGAGAGTTACAGCTATATACAAATGAAGAATGGCAGCTGTAGAAAGTGTAGAAAAGCAGCTGTTGAGTACATATATACTGAGTACATATATACATGCCGTGCACAAGTACAAATTGTTGTAACAAATGTGCCTGCCACTATTGTTGATAAGCATTCAAGAGGGACTCTAGCAAAGCAAATATGCCAGCATGTGAGTTCCATAGCAATATATATAACATATTAATATGCTACTTCTAGCTATGCAAATGACAGTTCCCAAAGTGATGGATCCATTCATGTTATAAAAACTGATTCTACCACAATGACTGGTTGAGTTTTATATAGGATCAGCAATCCAGGTCCAGGTGTGATCCAGTGGTTGATATTGCTGGACAACATCATCTCACCTCATGTCTAGATCCCTATACTAGTCGTCCTCATTTTCCCTACATATGGTGGGGGTAGGCAAATATATAATGCAGATGCTAGCTAATCAATATCATAAAACCCATCGTCAGGTTGAGCTGTGGAGTTTTAGCAGCACTATTTTTGTTCACATATTTGCCTTAACAGGAAAATTGCACATTTGCTATATATGACAAAGATCATCCTACTACAGAACAGAGGTGTATCTATGAGTGTAGGATGGCAATTAGGCAGTTTGGTGTGGTACCAAAAAGGCTGACAAAACATACTAGGTGGTCCGCGGCGCATTGCTGATTGACGTACTAGTTGGAGAAGGAAGAGGGGAGAGGAGGCGGAGCTCACCGGGGAGGCGCAAGGAGGCCCTGCGAGAGCTTAGTAGCAGCAGAGGTGGCCGGAGTTGACGAAGACGACGGCGACCCGAGGAAGAAGACGAGGTGGATCCGGCGCTGTGCGGCTCCTCGGGTTCGCGCTCCTGCATGGATGAGGGAGGGGCGTGAGCAGCGGGCGAGAGGGAGGGAGAGCGCGACCAGGGAGATGAGGAGAGGGGAGGACGATCAGCTCGCGCGCGCACCTCGCAATGCCGGTGGCGGTGGAGCGGGCGCAGGCGGACGGCGGCGTGCTCCCGCGGGGGTCGTCGGGTTAGGTGGGGCGCGTGGATCTGGCGAGGGAGGGAGAGAGGCCAAAGGGAGAGGGGAGCAAGTGGGAGTGGGGGCGGGTTAGCAATGGCGCACCTTTTAGGGGTGCGCCATAAAAATACGTATACCAATGGCGCACCTTCTAAGGGTGCGCCATAAACACCGCGATAGCAATGGTGCACCTTCTCCTGGTGCGCCATTACTAACTTTTTTTGGGTTTTTAGTTGCATGTAATATTTTTTTAGAAAATGACCATAAATTTTAAAATGTTACGACATAAGTAGTTATTACTAATTTTCAAATACTTGCATTGCAAAACATTTGTGAATTGGTAAAACATTTATGAATATGAAAAAATATCATCAAATTTGAAAAAATATTCATGAATTCAAAAAGTGCCCATGAAATTTAAAAATATTCATGAGTTCAAAAAATATTAACAAATCCAATACTTTTTTTGAGTTAGAAAAATGTTAGTGGGGGAGGGTTAGCAATGGCGCACCTTCTAGGGGTGCGCCATAAACCCCGTGATAGCAATGGCACACCTTCTCCTGGTGCGCCATTACTAACTCTTTTTTTATTTTACCAGAATAAACATAAATAAAAACAATTAAAATACCAGAAGAAAACACAAAGAAGCCCAAGGTGCCTGTAAATGATGATTTGCAACAAAACAAGAGGGAGAAGAACAAAAATTCCAAATCCAAGAAGATGGTGGTCAATACTTCAACTTGGTGATGGAGAAGAAATGCCATTTCCATATGTCGAAATACAATCGAGAAATGAAGGGTACAATCTAAACCATTGTGCAAAGATTTAGAATTAGATGACATCGTTGAAATCAAGTGATACATGTAATAATTGAGCTTGCCACTGACACACACACACGCGGCCGACACGTCGTGATTCGATCTTAGCTATCTTTTCACAATCTTCTTCCCCTTCTTTTTCGCAAATGGAGTTCTTATCTTGAACGGACGTCCTTTAGGTAGGGTGGTCCTGCTTCTTCTTGTGGTATATGGTACTTCATCGTCGTCGTCATCTTCCATCTTCGGGTCACCGTACTTGTCAAAGTCTTGCTCATTGGTGACTCCATCCATTCCGATGATGTTCCTTTTGCCTCTCCTCACGACAACACGACTGGGCTTTGACGGGTCGGTAATGAAGAAGCATTGGTCCACTTGGGAAGCCAATACCCATGGCTCATTTTTCGTGGTGATGTTTGCGCCCGCGGTCTTGGATTTGGCTTCGGTTATAACCATGGTGGTGAAATACCGGTCTTCTTTTAGGACGCTCTTGGCCCATCTGACACGGAACATCGGGACCTTCTCTCCAGCGTAGCTCAGCTCCCAGATCTCCTCGATCCTTCCGTAGTATCTGTCCTTGTCGTTACCGGTGTAGGATTCCATCGTTACCCCGGAGTTCTGATAATCATCGCTCTTCATGTCCTTTTCCTCGGTGTAGAATGTGTAGCCATTGATATTGTACGCCTCATAGGTCATCAGGTTGTGCTCGACGCCCTGTGACAAGGCGAATATGAGTTTTTCTTCTGCGAAAGAATCCTCATGTAGAGGGTACGACAGAAGCTTGTCCTTGAACCAACGCGTGAAACATGAGTTGTGCTCTTTGATTATATCTCCGTCCGTCCTCTATTGGCCTCGGTCATTATATGTCTTCTCAATACAGGTTTTGTGCTCTACCACCCAAGGATCAACCATGTCTATGTGTTGTAGCGCGACTAGGTTTGCTCTTTCAAAGTCAGCGAGTCGACCCTTGAAGTCGACATGTATTTCGTGGCGACCATCGTGGTGACCCCATCCAGCGAGCCTGCAGAGGTGCCTGTTGATGGGCAGACCAACGAGGTTCTCGATGCCTAGATAATTCGTGCAGAAGGAGATGCACTCTTCGGTCAGAAAGCCCTTGGCTATGCTTCCATCTAGACGTGCCATGTTGCGAACGTATCCTTTGATGACACCATTCATCCTTTCGAATGGCATCATGCTGTGCAGGAACGTCGGCCCGAGGTGGATGATATCCTCCATGATATGGACCAGCAGATGCACCATAAGGTCGAAGAATGCGGGAGAGAAGTATATCTCAAGCTCACATAGTATCACCACGATCTCTTCCTGTAGCCTTCTGAGTTGCCTCACGCCAACCGACTTCCGAGAGATGACGTCGAAAAAGTTGCATAGGCCAAATAGAGTTTCACGGACGTGCGCGTCCATGATCCCACGGATTGCAACTAGAAGTATTTGCATCATCAGCACGTGACAGTCGTGAGACTTCATCCCGCTGAACTTTTGCTTCGCTGAGTCTAGGTATCTGCTTATCTTCCCCGCGTAACCGTAAGGAAGTTTTACTCCTACGAGGCAGGTGAAAAACTGCTCGATCTCCTCCTGACTTAGAGTGAAGCACGTGGGAGAGCAGTCATATTCGATCTTCTTGGCCTTTTTCCCTTTGAGGCGACTTTCCGTGTCCTTCGCCTCATCATCATCATCATCATCATTAGGGCGGTTTGCGTGAAGCTCCTCCCTGATGCCCATTGATTATAGCCCTTACTTTCGGCCCATCTTTGGTCCTCTCTAGCATGTTGAGCAGGGTACCAAGCAGACTCTCGCACACGTTCTTCATGATATGCATGACATCAAGGCTGTGAGGCACACGGAGGATCTTCCAGTACGGCAAGTCCCAGAAAACAGACCTCGTTTTCCATACCTTCAGCAGCGGCTCTGGCGCCTTTCGCTTCTTTCCCGGCGGTGGGCACTCTTTCCAATTTTTCAACAGCTCGTCTATTTCCTCGCCGCTCCTCGTACACGGGCGTCTTCGTGGTTCGCTTTCACCATCGAACAGATCCTTGCATTTTCTCCATGAGCCATCATCGCGAAGCCACCTTCAATGTCCCATGAACACGGTTTTCGAAGACCCGAGATCTCTATCTAGCTGGCGATATGTTGTGTCATCCATGCACCTGACGCATGCACAAAATCCGTGGACCACCTGCCCCGCGACATATCTGTAATCGAGATAGTCGTGCACCGTCCTGAGCAGTGCGGCTCTCATAGGGAAATATTCTTTTGCTGCAGCGTCCCACGTATTGGCTGGCGTTTTCCACAACATGTCTAGCTCCTCTTTCAGCAGCCCCAGATACAGATTGATGTCGTTCCCTGGTTGTTTCAGCCCTTCAATTAGCATACTCATGTGAATGTACTTCCTCTTCATGCACAACCAGGGGGGAAGACTGTACATCCACACAAACACATGCCAGGTGCTATGTGTGCTTCTCTGGCTGCCAAACGGATTGACTCTATCGGTGCTCGTGCCCAGCACGATGTTCCTTGGATCGTCCCCAAATTCTGGGTGTTCGAAGTTCAACGCTTGCCACTGGCTCGCATCCTTAGGGTGACTCAACATCTTGTATTTTTTATTTATCTCCGGATCATTTCCGTCATCTTCTCACTTCTTCTCCTCCCTATCCGCGTGCCAACGCGTGAGCTTTGCTAGCGTAGGGTCCGCGAAATACCGCTGCAGACGAGGAGTGATCGGAAAGTACCACACCACTTTTCGAGGAGCTTTCTTCCTCTTCTTATACCGAGTGATGCCGCACACCGGACATATGGTAGACTCCCCATGCTCGTCCCGATAAATGATGCAATTTTTTCATGCACACATGGTATCTCACGTGCGGTAAATCCAGAGGACACACGATTTTCTTCGCCTCCTCGAAACTGCTCGGGCACTTGTTCCCCTCGGGAAGACGTTCACGCCAGAATGGCATGTTCTCGTCAAAGCATGCGTCGGTCATTTTGTGTTTTACCTTCATCTCCAGAGCCATGAGCGTTACTTTCAGGCGGGTATCCTCGGGCCTGCATCCTTCATACAATGGAGTAACCGCGTCTATCTCCGGTTGATCTAGCTTGGCTTTCTCTCGGGCGGCAGCTCTTGCGTTACCCGTCTGCTTGAGAAGCAGCTCTTGAATATGAGGGTCCTGCACCCAGCCCATTGATGGTCCATCGTCGTCCGCTCTGGCATCTTCATCTTCATGATCATGCCCTTCGTCTTGATCTTACTCATCATCATGTCTGGCATCTTCTACATGATGACTGTGTCCTGCATCTACTTCATGGTCATGTCCTGGAGATTCTTCGTCTTCTCGCCTGCCCTCGCCACGGTTGTCTTGCTGCCCTTCCTTATTTCTTGCTCGGCCCCCATGGACGACTTCATAATCATCTTCATCACCTTGCCACTGATAGCCATCCATGAAACCACGCAAGAGCAGGTGGTCCCGCACCTGTCCAGAATCCGGGTCCATAAGGCTCTTCAGCTTCATCTCTTATCTCTGTATCGTTCTTTTGAAGCATCTCGGCCTTCGCGGAGCTCAGAAACCTATTCATGATGCCTTCGGTCATCGTGCGGACCATGGTCGCTTGCGGGGTAGAGCAAAACGATATTTTAGAACCAAAAAATTTTTGGCATGACTTTGCCTAAAAATAGGACCAAAAAGAATGCATAGTGCCAAATTCTCGCCGAAACGGAAATGAATCAACATTCTGGCAAAATATTGTCAACTATCGCATTTCAAATACTGGTACCAGCAAACACAAACATATGCAACACCACAAACATACGTAGATCTAGGCCATAAAAAGTGTGTACGTTGTTGGAGGCAGAAAAAAGTAGATCTAGAACATAAAGAAAGCTTTCCCCTTACTTACCTATCAAAAAAAAGGAAATTTAACCACTTAATTTGGGTGAATCTATGGTGCAAATGAGGTGAGGAGGAGGAGGCAGCCGAGACGAACCTTGGTAGAGGTGGAGGGAATGAAGTGGGGAAAGTGAGTGTGGTAGGTGGCTGCCAAAAATATCTAGCTGCTCTTAGGTTACCAATGGCGCACCTCCTAAGAATGCGCCATTGGTAACCAGGGTTACTAATGGCGCACCTGGTGCGTGGTGCACCATTGCTAGTTTTGAAAAAAAAAATTGTTAGTAGTGGCGCACCGAGGGTGTGGTGCACCATTACTAGTTAAAACTAATAATGGCGCACTATCCACTGGTCCGCCATTGCTAGATTTGAAAATAAAATAAAATAAACAATTGTTAGTTGTGGCGCATCGTGGGTGTGGCGCGCCATTACTAGTTAAAACTAGTAATGACGCACTATCCCCTGGTGCGCCACTGGTAAGTCTGGGAGGGGTGTGGGGCCAGGACAAAACTAGTAATGGCGCACCACGTACCAGGTGCGCCTTAGTAATATGGCCATTAATGGTGTACCTATATCTGGTGCGCCACTGCTATATAGCAGTGGCGCACCACATACATGGTGCGCCACTAATGTCCATATTAGCTATAACCGTTTTTCTAGTAGTGGTTGGGCGCAGTGCACCCCCGACCTGATGCCCGGCCGGTGCCGGGACTTCCTCGCTCAGTTGATCGTGTAGTTGCCGGTGCAGTTCACAGACAGTATCGGGGGCATGCTTCTTGGTCCCCGATGCCACTTCGAGTACGAGACCAAGCCCTTAATCCAACGTCTGCCTCCCCGATTTCCTCGCTTACTTTGACTGCATACCGACGACCGCGTGGGCAGAAATGGATGTCGCACTCATGGCGGCCTTCAAAAGTGTAAAAGTATGGCCTTATCCCACAACCATGATCCACAAGTATTCGTCGATCATGTGGCGGCTTAGATCGCGTTAGTAGAAACCTCCCCCAAGAGCGAGGTCACTTCCAAATGGAAGAAGAGCCCATAGTTCAAATTCTAGTTAAGAATTGTGTTCAATGCTTGTTCAAATCCTAATTGTAATCCAAGTGCAAATCTAGTACGGAAACAATTGAATTATTGGGGTGGGCAAGAAAGAGGTTTCACATGGTAAAATAAATTGGAGGGTATAATTATGGCTATTATGGGTTTGTGCATCACCTCGGTAGCCTTTATATTATTATGGAGGGCACTACATACAGTGGACGGTGATTGATACCATGGAAAATCCGCTAGAGTGGTTTTAAATCGATCACCTTATTGCGTCACTTTTGCTATTGGTTACTGTTTTCGGCTGAAGTTTAGTTACTCCCTTGCCTCAAGGTTTCTTCGTGAATGCTAATAACAACATAAAAAATAGGTTGATAGCTATGTCGTAAAATATGCACAAGAATTTCTAACTTTTGTTGCTAATATAGTAGAAGACATTACATTTGTCGAGCGGAATAGTCATTAGATCCACCATCATTTTTTCCGATGATATCAAATGTCGTATCCTTTGAAAATTACATGACGTGAGTTCACGAATACTGATACTTGATTCAAATTTTGAAATGTAGAAACAACATTACAACGTAAAACATTGCCTCCTACTGAAATATTAATCCGCAATAGCAAGATAGTGAAGTGTCAAATGTAGGGTTTGATCACAAGTTTTTTGAAAAGGGTTTGATCACTAGTGTACCTGACGGACGATAATCATGTGATAAATCATTAAATGAGACAAAAACTGGCGAACCATTACCTAAATGGGTGAGCACTAGTAGTACTACTACTACTACCACAACGACGAGATGGCTTCTCCCGCTCCCGCTCCTACTCCTGCTCCTGCTCCACCCTCCTCCTCGCCGGCCACCTAACCCTCCCCGGTCACCAAACACCCTCCGACCGCCCATGCACCGGACCTAACCCTCTCCACCAACCCCCTCGACGAGCTACTCCCAACTGTCGCTCCTCCACCCTCGCCATTCTTTGATCTGCTCTATGTCAAGGCCGGGCATGTCGCGCTCCGCTGCTTCTTGGGCTATGGCAATGCCATGGGCGTGGAGTTTGAAGATGACTGCTGCTACTACCTCCGCCTCGACATCACCACCCCGGCCCTCCACCTCACCTTGCTGCTCTACATCACCTTCAGCTACTCCAACCGCCATCTCAACGTCACAGTCGTGGCTGCTCTGCTCCAGGCCATTCTGGGTGGCTCTACTGCCCATTTCTTCATCGCGCAGTGCTCCCCCTGATCTTCCATTTCCACGTTGCTTCTGCGCGCGTGGCTGAGATCATCCTTGCCCAAGCCCCACTCCGTTTCCACAACTACTCCTCCTTCGCCAGAACCTTGCCGCCGCTCCCGCCTCCTCCTTGCTCTACGGCAACATGCATGACTCTTGCTCAGTTTCTCCAAATCCCCGACGACCTGGGTGATCACTTCGAAAGGGTTGCATGGGCACAATGCAGATCGCCGGTCTCCATTCACCCAACCACATAGTTGCATGGATGCCGCATGTACGCGCGTGTCATCCAGTTTCCAGTCAACCTAGACGCCTCCTTGATGAGTCTCATCCTTGCCTGCCTCTTTGTCGGCATCCATCACCTCTTCAACGTCATGGATGATGGAGACTCATGTTTTTCCTTCATCGTGGCGTCGCCTGATGTTGCCTCGCTCATCACTTCCATGGGCGACTTCAGGAAGCTGGGCATGATGATCCGCTTCCCATGGCCTCTGTCTTGGGGTGCCACATGATGTTTTCCTCCTCGGGTGGCATTGCCATCGACTGCTGGATCCACATCCTCCTCGCCGTCGGCTGTCGATTCTGCACTGCTGTCACCTGCGTCCACAACTCTTGATCTACCCAAGGAGCATCGACAACGGCCTGGTATTAGCTTTTTTTACCGTATGCTTAATGTTAATCGCTTCTTCCAGCTTACACCACACGTGCACTACACCCAACACACATACCTGTTCTGGGTTACTTTCTTGCCGATTAGTGTTAGACCTAATGAACTGTTAGTTGAGTCCGCCCTAAACCATTGTTTTTTGGTCAAACAAGATTTTCTAGCAGTCAAAGTTCATGAGCATATTTTTAAATCTGGCATCTTATCTCACACAATCAAAATTCAAATTCTCAAGCATGGGTCCCTTGATTAGGGTTTCGTCTCTTTCTCTTTGACCAGCTCGAACCGGCCATCGCCCACTGCAGTAGTTTCCTTCATAATTACACCAAGTTTCCATACCCTACTCTGCCCCCTCGATCGGACTCCATTCTTGGCCTATTCGCTCACCAGCTTGTACAAGCCCACGCGCCACAACAGCCCCCTGTGGTCGCATGCTCGCCACACGTCCGCCCTGCTCCGCATGCGCCTGGGCCCCGCCCCATGCATAATGATGGCCGTGCGGCGCTCTCTGACACACCAAATCTTGCAAAAGATCCGTACGCTCTGCCGGAGTCGCCGCATGCGAGCGGTGTTGTCGCGCGTCCCCAGGAACCCCTCTCTGTCTCTCTGTCTTTGCCATTTTTGGACGGCCCGCTTGCCCGCCCGGCGTCTAATCCGGCCCCCGCTGCGCCGCCTTCTGTCTCCCCACGTGCAGCTCCATCATCCACATCAACGGACAAACTTGCCTTGGGAACCGACGAGGTGGAGAGATCATGTGCCCGTCCGTCTCTGCAGCTCATCCACGACACCTCTGATCAGCATCCAGGCTTCATCATCACACCTAACCTCACTCTGCAGCCTACGCCGGCCGCTCGGTCACCACGCCCCAGCTCGTCGCCCCCTTTCCCTCTGACACACGCAACGGGCCCAGCCGCCCTGACGGCGGCCTTGTCACCCACGCGCTCCAACAGCAACACGACGCCCACCTACAAAGATGCTCTCCTCTCCTCCCCTCTCGACCGTAGCCAGCCTCATCCTCGCCCCACCTATATAACCACTCGGCGCCTCCTCCCCACTCATACACACTCTCGCACTCCTTCCCCCAAACAGAAAAGGCGTCGCTGTTTCCGGTGCCTCGCCCTTGACCATTGCGTGGAGACTTGCCGCAATCCCGTCCACTGTGCTCGCTGCTAGCGGTGCGGCCACCGCAGCCGTGACTGCAGGTATAGATGGATCTGGCCCTTCTTCCCGCCTCTTCCTGACTCATTCTCATCTCATCCTAACCCCCGCGTTTTGCACACGCAACATGGACTCCGCCGGCTCCTCCTCGTCAGCAGCTCGCGCCTCGTGCACGCACATGATCGGTGACATCCCCGTCATCCTCTCGGAGCCTTTCACCGTGCTCTGCGTCCCCTCGCCCTTCATCCTCAACAGCACTCCGGTCAATACCAATGGGGCTCACCTTCCTCCCTCGCCGCCTCACACCTCTGCACCTCCACCCACACCCACCTCACCCTCACCAGGTAACCTGCACTCGCACACATCTCCGTTCGACACCCACGAGCTGCGAGCGTGTCTCTCCGATGTCTACCTCGCCTCCCAATACACTAGGTCCCCATCTCATGTTTCTGACACTGACACTGATGACGAGCCGCCGCAGCCGTTCCACGAGGCTGGAATGTTGCCGCTCTTCAGGGATATGCCCTCAGTTGCTGCCCCGCCTTGCCTACTCCACTGTCCTCGCCGCTTTGCCTTCGTGCACCTCCAGAACCCTGACCCCAACCCCACCCCTCTCATTCGCCGAGCCATTCAACACACTTGCGGTAACCCCGCCTTCATCATGGGCGGTTCATGGCGGGGGATCGCCTGCCTCACTTTCCACACACCCGCAGCGCGCAATGATGTGATCAGCCACAGTCCTATCGAGTTTGAAGGAAACGTTGTCACCATTGAGCCGGTCGACCACGTCGATCGTTCCATCGCTATCTTCACTAACCTCGCTGAGGTCGAGCTCTCTGAATTTCCTCACGAACTCTGGCATGAGGACGGCATACGCTTCGCCCTGGCCTTCCTGGGAGACGTATGTGTCGTCGATGACTTTTGTCTGCATGGCATCGACTACATGTCGGTCCGCGCTCTTGTGCTCCTCCAATCTGGCAAACCAGCTCCCCCTGGCATCGTCATCCAGCTTCCGCCCATCAACGAAATCAAAATCGGCAAAGTTGTTGAGGTTTCTCGTTGGCACCACGGTGATGGAGCCAACCCCTTTGGTAGTGGCTCCTCCGACGGAGATTATGCGCCTCTCTCACAGCGTGCCTCACCACGTCCTCCCTCCCCTTCTCACCTCATCCTTGTCATCTCTGCGGTACATGTGGGGTGGCGGGCCGATCCTACCTACGGCAGCTCTAGGCCGGTCGCCCCACATGCAACCATCGCATCTACTGGCTCTACATCAGGGGGATCCGCTCTAGCCTCACCTTCCCCCCTGGTACTATGTGACAGCCTCTCATCATTTCTGACGACAGCTCTGCTGCCTCGGAGGACATGCACTCCCCGCTCCTGCATGGCGTTTCCTCCAACTCGCTGGACGCGGTGCATGCACCCCCCTTGCCGAGCCTACCCCATCTGTCATCTGCTCGGTGCCTCAGGTGGGCTCTGTCGCGCCACCCAGCCCATGCGTTGGGTCGGCTACCGCTCCTCTGCTTGTGGGCCCGCTGATGCCATCCAGCTCGTACGCGTTCGTTGCGGTCATCCCACCTGCAGGTGCTTCCGCTGGCCCCACCTCCTTTACGTTCTCGGCTGGCGAGTCTTCACGTGATGCTGGTAATCCCCCTACCCCTCCTTCGTTCAATCAACACAATCTTTCGCCCCCTACTTCTCTGCCTCTGAATGGGACCGCCATGGATGCAGCTCTCCCCTGCAGGACCAGGACACTCACAAGTGTACCATTCGCAGGGAGCGCCGCAAAACGGCATGCCACTAGTCCGTCTCCAAGGACAAGCTGCGGCGGAGCGCGCGGCTGGCTGGCAAAGAGGCCAAGTACTCCCCCATACTCGCCAGGGCCGTCAAGGCCAAGGCGGCACGCCTCTCCGCCTCGGATGTTGCCACGGCCATCGACCGCGCTATCCAGGATGCCCGTCTCCATGAGTCTGATGCCCCTCCTGCATCCGCCGAAGACCTCGCGGCCATTGCATTGCTCTGCGGTGCAGACGATGGCCAGGTGGACGCCATCCTTGGATCCGAGGCCTCTGCCTCTGGTGACGATGAGGCTCCATGATCTGCACCTTCTGCGCCCTTGGCCCGGTGGCGCGTTCTTACCCGTCTCCGCCACCGTTAGCTTCCCCGACCGTTGCTGCCGTCTCCATGTACTTTTGGTTGCCGAAACCGCTATTTTGTGTACCATTGCTGCTCCGGATCCCGCGCATCACTTTTGTAACTGTATGCCTGATGTACCCCGCCTTTGTTATCTGGTGTCTTAACAAACCTTATGAGTAATGGCACCTTCTTAATTTGCTCCTGGAATGTACGTGGCCATGGCGATGATGATAAAAGCGCTGACGTTCTCTCCGAACTAATCGCGACTAAACCACACGTAACCCTCTTGCAAGAATCAAAACTCGAAATACTCCCTGCCCCTAAACTAAAATCATTTCCGCCACGCACGTTAGATCAAGCCTTCTCGCTGCCAGCCGTCGGATCCGCCGGTGGCACTATCTCTTCCCTCAACTCAAGCTTCTTCCAAGTCGTCTCTTACTCACACCTAACCTTCTCTTCTACCCTAATCCTACGCATAGCTGCGTGAGCCCAACCCATTGCTATCACAAACATCTACACTCCATCATCACGATCACTCAAGAAAGCTTTAAGCGAACTCTCATCCATCTCATAACCCGACAACACCCCCTGGATTATCGCTGGTGATTTTAACCTCATCCGCTTTCCGTCTGAGAAAAACAACCCTGCGTTCCATTACGCTGAAGCCACTGCCTTTAACCAAACCTTGGATGATCTAGCCCTCATCGAGATTGCAGGTTTACCTGGTCCAATAATCGAGCTACTCCCACTTTAGAACGACTAGATCGGGTTTTCTTTAACCTAGCATGGGCAGATGCCTTCCCTAACACCTCTCTGTCCTCCCGCACACGCTTCACGTCCGATCACATCCCACTCCTCATCCATGTCACCACCACCATCCCACGCTCCAATTTTTTCAAATTTGAGCCGAGCTAGGCTAGTTCACGGCCCTGCGGTGACACCATCAACCAAATTTGGGCCTCTATGCCCTCACCACCTTCCAATGCTGCCGCTTCCCTCGTTGTCGCGCTCAAGAAATCACGTACCCGCCTCAAAAAAATGGGCGCGCTCGCGCATTCCCACCCCCTCTGCGAAATCCGTTGCCACGCTGCCATCTCTGCCCTAGATCTCATGGAGGAAAACATACCTCTATCTCTATCAGAGTCTCTCACGCGCAAAATCATCGTCTCCATACTCAAATGCACCATCCAGGAAAAAATGTCATACTGGCGCTGGCGTGCTAAGGTTTCCCGTGCCATAAACGGTGGTGAGAACACTAAGTTCTTCCACATGTCTGCCTCTCAACGCCTACACAAAAACAAAATCATCACCCTCTCTCGAGATGGCTCTGAATACTCAGCTCACCAGCAAAAAGCTGAAATCCTACGTGACTTCTTCGTGTCACTAATTGGCACCGCAGTTCCAACATCTTGGGCCTTTGATCTAAATTCTATTTACCCACATCCTGTGGCCCGGTTACACACCTTAAATGAACCCTTCTCCGAAGAGGAAATCAAGATCGCCGTCTTCACAATGAATCCCCAAGCCAGCCTTGGACCAGATGGGTTCGGACCCTCTTTTTATAGATCCTTCTGGCCTATAGTAAAAAATTCTATCCTGTCTTTCTTCTCGTTATTCCATCAAGGCTTAGCAGACACTGAACGCCTGAATCATGTCCACATTGTCCTCCTCCCCAAAAAGGAGGCACCAACCATGCCGGACGCATTTAGGCCCATCTCACTACAAAACTGCCCAATCAAAGCTGTCGCCAAAGTGATCACTTCTCGTCTAAAGCCGCTCATCCCTCGGCTAGTTCATGGCAACCAAACTGGCTTCATCTCTGGAAGAAACATCACTGAAAACTTTGTGTTTGCAGCTGTTCTTATTATCTCTTGCCACACACGAAAAAACCAACGATGGTCTTTAAGTTAGACTTCAGAAAAGCTTTCGATTCAGTAGCATGGCCTGCCCTCGATAAAATACTGGTAGTTCGCGGGCTCTCACTTCTCTTCCGCAATTGGATAGAAAATCTTCTACACACTGGCAAAACGGTAGTACTTTTGAACGGGATCCCATGCAAATGGATTCAATGCAAAAATGGGCTGAGGCAGGGGGACCCTGTCTCACCCTACCTCTTCCTTCTCGTAGCCGATCTTCTCCAGCAGCTCATCCTCTAGAACTCTGACCCGTCCCTCCACCAGCCCATCTTCTCCCACCTGCCTCCCACTGTCCTCCAATATGCTGATGACACACTCGTCGTCGCAGCCGCCTCTCCCTCCGCCGCCTCAACCCTCAAAGTTATCCTAAACAAATTCGCACACGCAACGGGCCTCGCCATCAACTTCTCCAAAACTACCCTAGCCACACTACACACAGACGATGACACGACCTCTTCCATCGCCCTTACCATGGGGTGTTCATGCGCCTCCTTCCCGCAAATATACCTCGATATCCATCTCGCTCCGACCAAGCCTCTCACCAATGTTTTCAACCCTCTCGTAGAGCATGCTACCAAACTTCTTACCGGCTGGCGGCCAAACTTCCCGATAAAGGTGATCGACTCATACTCATCTCCATGGTCCTGGATTCAATCCTCGCCTATTTCATGTCTGTCTTTCGCATCCCAAAGAAACCAATCAAAACTTCGGACTCTCTGAGAAGGGGGTTTTTTGGGCAGGAGAGGATGCCTGCTCAGGTGCTCAATGTCTTATTGCTTGGAAAAATGATTGTTTACCAAAAAAATCGGTGGTCTAGGGCTTAAAAACTTACATGTTCAAAACAACTTCCTTCTTATGAAATTTGCAGCTAAAGCTCTCTCCACCACCCAAACACCTTGGCTTGAGTGGCTTCATCTTCAACATACGAACGCCTTAGTATCCCCTCCACCACAAACCTCCTTTTAGTGCCGCACAATTTCATAGCAAATCACCACTCTCCAAAATATTTCCTTCGTGCTCACAAATAGCGGCTCACATACTTATTTTTGGCAAGATCATGGTGATGCATAGCAACGAGAGGGGAGAGTGTGATCCACGTACCCTCGTAGACCGACAGCGGAAGCGTTATGACAATGCGGTTGATGTAGTCGTACGTCTTCACGGCCCGATCGATCAAGCACCGAAACTACGGCACCTCCTAGTTCTAGCACACATTCAGCTCGATGACGATCCCCGGACTCCGATCCAGCAAAGTGTCGGGGAAGAGTTCCGTCAGCACGACGGCGTGGTGACAATCTTGATGTTCTATTGTCGCAGGGCTTCGCCTAAGCACCACTACAATATTATCGAGGACTATGGTGGAAGGGGGCACCGCACACGGCTAAGAGAACGATCTTGGAGATCAACTTGTGTGTCTAGGGGTGCCCCCTGCCCCCGTATATAAAGGAGCAAAGGGGGGTGCGGCCGGCCCTAGGAGGAGGCGCGCCGGAGGAGTCCTACTCCTACTGGGAGTAGGACTCCTAACCTTTCCCTAGTTGGATTAGGACTTGGGGGGAAGGAGGAGAGGGAAGAAAGGAAAGGGGGGGCGCCCCCCCCTCCTTGTCCAATTCGGACTTGGGGGGGGGGGGGGGGGGGCGCGCGGCAGCCCCTAGGCCTCTTCTCCTCTTCCTCCACTAGGCCCATTAAGGCCCATTAGGTTACCGGGGGGTTCCGGTAACCTCCCGGTACTCCGGTAAAATGCCGATTTCACCCGGAACACTTTCGATGTCCAAACATAGGCTTCCAATATATCAATATTTATGTCTCGACCATTTCGAGACTCCTCGTCATGTCCGTGATCACATCCGGGACTCCGAACAAACTTCGGTACATCAAAATATATAAACTCATAATGAATCTGTCATCGTAACGTTAAGCGTGCGGACCCTACGGGTTCGAGAACAATGTAGACATGACCGAGACATGTCTCCGGTCAATAACCAATAGCGGAACCTGGATGCTCATATTGGCTCCCACATATTCTACGAAGATCTTTTATCGTTCAGACCGCATAAAAACATACTTTGTTCCCTTTGTCATCGGTATGTTACTTGCCCGAGATTCGATCGTCGGTATCTCAATACCTAGTTCAATCTCGTTACCGGCAAGTCTCTTTACTCGTTTCGTAATACATCATCTCGCAACTAACTCATTAGTTGCAATGCTTGCAAGGCTTATGTGATGTGCATTACCGAGAGGGCCCAGAGATACCTCTCCGACAATCGGAGTGACAAATCCTAATCTCAAAATACGCCAACCCAACATGTACCTTTGGAGACACCTGTAGAGCTCCTTTATAATCATCCAGTTACGTTGTGACGTTTGGTAGCACACAAAGTGTTCCTCCGGCAAACGAGAGTTGCATAATCTCATAGTCATAGGAACATGTATAAGTCATGAAGAAAGCAATAGCAACATACTAAACGATCGGGTGCTAAGCTAATGGAATGGGTCATGTCAATCACATCATTCTCCTAATGATGTGATCCCATTAATCAAATGACAACACATGTCTATGGTTAGGAAACATAACCATCTTTGATTAACGAGCTAGTCAAGTAGAGGCACACTAGTGACGTTTTAGTTTGTCTATGTATTCACACAAGTATTATGTTTCCGGATAATACAATTCTAGCATGAGTAATAAACATTTATCATGATATAAGGAAATAAAATAATAACTTTATTATTGCCTCTAGCGCATATTTCCTTCATTCCCCCACCTATTTTCACACTCCACCTTACAGCTAGTTAAAGTGGCTAACATTTTGCGTTTCGGTATTAAGGCTAACCTCCGTAATCGCCTCTCCCTCACGGCAGAACAAGAGCTTGTGTCGCTTTTGGCTATTTTGCAGGATTTCGTGCCATCGGCGGGGGAAGATCAACAGTTCCTACGACAAGTCATTTGCTTCTCCACCAAGCATGCATATGGTGTCCTCATGGCTCGGCCAGAGACCGATCTCATGGCCCCTCTCATATGGAGTGCCAAGGTTCCTCGGAAACTCAAAGTATTCGCATGATTACTCTTCAAAGACCGTCTCAACACTAGTGTTAACCTTGCATGCAAGCATATCATCGACTCAGACATGTGCCCTCGATGTGCTACGACAACCGAAGACTCCAACCACCTCTTCATCACATGCCCTCTTGCCAATAGGATTTGGCAACGGCTGGGGCTCCTACCACCTTCCAGCGACATCACATATCTCTGGGACGTCTCTACCCCTCCTCACCTCCCAACCACAGCATGGCCTTCAGTCCTGTTGGCTTTGCTTTGGATGACTTGGACAACACGTAATGACATGGTTTTTAGGTCAATAGACCAAAGGTCTGTAATAACCTTGAGGAACCTTATTTCTGCTTTGGGCCTATGGTCACATCGTCTTGTGAGTTCACAAGACAAGGAGGACATCCTTTCGTGGCGTTCCTACCTCTCTGCACGTTGCACCGTGCCTATGTAATTTTGTACTCACTGCCACGGCAGCCCCTTGAGTAATATATTCAGGTGGGGAGCTCCCCCCCCCACCCCCCACCCCCCCCCCCCCCCCCCCCCCCCGCCCCCGGTTGATTCTCATTTTTTTAGCTAAATGGGTTAAAAACCAGCAAAACTTTCGCTAAATGGAATAGTTTTAGTTAAGTTAAAAACTGTTAAATGAGATGATTTGTGTAAAAGATGTTAAAGGAAGGGAAATTAAACGTCAAGCAGCTACATGTAAACGTTGAGAAATTAAACACGACCCTCCCTAGTTGCACCGAGTGGATGGCGACTTCCAATTGCCATGGTCGGCAATTTGCTATTAATTTTCCCCGTTTCCAAAAGCTACCTTTGCTCGTCCACCGTGCTGCTCTGCTCAATGGCGGCCCACCATGTCGCCTTGTCTGTTCTCATCCTTGTCGTCCCCCTGCTCGCGCCCAGCGGCCTCGTCGCAACAGAGCCGTGGCCACTGTGCGGCGACAGCCGCGAATACAACGACAAGAGCCAGTACCAGGCCAACCTCAACCTCGTCGCCGCCGCGCTCCCCACGAACGCCTCGGCGTCGCCCAACCTCTTCGCCACCGCCGAGGCCGGGGCCGTCCCGGAGAAGGTCACGGCTCTCGCGCTCTGCCGCGGCGACGCCAGCTCCAGGGCCTGCTCCAGCTGCCTCGTCAACGCCTTCGCCAACCTCCCGAACGTGTGCCCCGGCTCCAAGGAAGCTGTCATCTACTACGACGCCTGCATGCTCCGCTACTCCGACGTGCAGTTCCTCTCCGCCGACGACTCTGAGCCCCTGGGCGTGGAGCTCACCTACACGGTCCGCAACGACGCCAACGCCACGTCGGAGCCGGGCCGGTACCAGCGCGCCGTGGCCACGCTCATGAACGCCACCGCGGACTACGCCGCGTACAACTCCACGCGCCGGTACGCCACCGGCCAAGCCGACCTCGACCGGGAGTTCCCCAAGGTGTACAGCTGGGCGCAGTGCACCCCCGACCTGACGCCCGGCCGGTGCCGGGACTGCCTCGCTCAGTTGATCGCGCAGTTGCCGGTGCAGTTCACGGATAGTATCGGGGGCAGGCTTCTTGGTCCCCGATGCAGCTTCGAGTACGAGACCAAGCCCTTCATCAATGGCCCGGTGATGGTGCAGCTGCCAGCAACGTCCGCGAGCTCTGGAGCGCCGGGGCCGGCCGTGGCTCCTACATCGGCGACAGCAGAGGGTGAGCTCTTAACTTTCAGTAAAGTATATGGACATTTCCTCTGCTCATTGCTCTGCTTCCCTCTATATATATTTAGGCGTACAAAAATTCCTGAAAATTGTTATATTCAAACTCTAAAGAATCAACCAATGTCCATTTCCCTCCAACCATTTCAAATCGTGCAGGGTGTAATCTTGTGATATTTCAGTTCATGTCTGCTACACTCGTCTGACATAACACGAGTCATCTCAAATTGTACAGGGAGAAAGTACAGTGTTCCTGGCATGGTTCTTATCATTCTCTTGCCTACAATAGCAGCCATAAACCTCATTGTTTGGCTCTTTTCATGGAGGAGGAGGAGGCAGGCACTTGCAAAGGCAAAGCAACCAGGTATGTATGTCATTTTGTCACTCAAAATTCCCCAGCTACAGTGTCAGTGCCTAAAATGAAACAATTTATGCACTTGTGTCATGTATTCACGATGGCGTCTCTATTCAAACAGATCCAAATTATTCCACTGATGAAGCAGAGGACATGGAAAGTGTGGAGTCAATGTTAATTGACATTTCAACTTTGCGGGCTGCAACCGAGGATTTTGCAGAAAGCAACAAACTCGGCAAGGGTGGATTTGGCCCGGTGTACAAGGTAATGAGCTAACCTGTCTTGAAGCAAGTAGGCACAACACTGGAAAACTGGTGGTTGAGCAAAACTTTCATACAATTTTCAGGGTACTCTCCTAAACGGCGATGAGATCGCAGTCAAGAGAATGTCCAAGAGCTCAACACAAGGAGTGGAGGAGCTCAAGAATGAGCTCGCCTTAGTTGCAAAGCTGAAGCACAAGAATCTTGTTAGACTTGTCGGTGTCTGCTTGGAGCAACAAGAGAGGCTACTCATCTATGAGTTTGTTCCTAACCGAAGCCTCGACCTGATCCTTTTCGGTAACTAGTTGAGCGATGATTCCATTGTCTGTTTTCTCCGCGCATTGAAATAATAGTGTAACATCGCATAGATCTTATACCATTTTCTAATTCTTCTGATGGAAAAGCAGACGAAGCGAAACGTCAAAAACTAGATTGGGAAACGAGGTTCAAGATCATAAATGGAGTGGCTCGAGGCCTGCAATACCTCCATGAAGACTCTCAGCTCAAAGTAATCCATCGTGACCTCAAAGCGAGCAACGTCTTGCTGGACATGAACATGAACCCGAAAATCTCGGATTTTGGCCTTGCCAAGATTTTCGGGAGAGACCAGACCCAGGGTGTGACGAACCGCGTCATCGGCACATAGTAAGTAGTAGCATGATAGACCGTAAGTTTCCAGCAGGAGGTAACTAACTAACTATGAACTCTTGTTGTTAATTCAGTGGATACATGGCGCCAGAGTACGTGATGCGTGGGAACTACTCGGTGAAATCAGACGCTTTCAGCTTTGGCGTTTTGGTCCTGGAGATCATGACAGGAAAGAAGAACAGTGACTGCTACAACTCCCAGCAATCTCAGGATCTCTTGACCACAGTATGAGCTTGTTATTTGAACATCTGGCTAACATGCAGCGCATCTTGGCTCATCGATGTTACACAATTGTGCAGGTATGGGAGCATTGGGTGGCCGAAACAGTGTTGGAAGTGGTAGACCCATGCATGAACAAGAGCTTCTCGGAGAGTGATGCGCTGAGGTGCATCCATGTCGGGCTTTTGTGCATCCAGGGCAACCCGGCAGACCGGCCGATGATGTCGACGGTGGCCATGATGCTTGGCAGCAACACATTCTCTCTCCCTACTCCGTCGAAGCCGGCATTCTACACTACAAACGATGGTGCCAATTCGAGCACCGGGTCAAGCGTGTCGATCCCATCAGTGCAAGCCCGGTCATAGAGTTTACTTCATAGCAACAATTTCAGCGTAAATAGCCAATGTATCTATGGTCCTATTGCACCCGAATTGGAAAAATAATTTAGACATTACAAAAGGAGTAAAAAAATCCTGAATTTGTTTGGATTCGAACTCGTGCGAAAAGTTTCGCGAAAGAATAGCTTCGAACGACTCCAGAGCCAAGAAAACAATTTTGAGATTACAAAAAGCATGAATTGTAAGTTTTATAAAGTGTCAAGTCTTTTTCCGCCTATAATATAACGAGTCATTCCTCTGTGAAACTTTTCACACAAGTATTACAAAAAGCCAAAGTCAGTATGGGTACTATTACAAAAAATTCGGACCTCATGCTCGAGGACGTAAATTCGACCATTTTTAAATTTTTGCGAGAAACTGGTAGATAGTTGCATGTAGCTAGTTGTAGTCGGTGCTGGCAAGCTGTAGTGTGATATACGTATGAAAATGGCGAGTCATTTGGCCGGAGAGGGTGCGCCGTGAGATGCTAATGCCGTGAGTGGTGACGTACATGAATCAAGTTGTACTATACCTGGTTGTTAGCATTAATCTTGATTCATGTATCAGCATGCTTAGTTTAGTTTTGCATGTAGCTAGTTGTAGTCGGTGCTGGCAAGCTGTAGGGGTGTGATACGTATGAAAATGGCGAGTCGTTTGGCCGGAGAGGTTGCGGGGTGAGATGCTAATGCCGTGAGTGGTGGCGTACATGCGAGATGCCGGAGGGCCTTGTGAAGCGGCTGCATCACTCATAGGCTAGAGTACGAGAGTTTGTTAGCTGCATGGGTTAGTTAGCAATAATCCTACACACACGAACCTATTACGGGCTTTTACTTAATTTTCTTCTAACAAATCTCTCAGCCCCCCTGATTTTTAGTAGGGGTGGGGTCCAACCTCCCCTCGTATCCAATCCCAATTGCCCACGCCAGCTAGCCCGTGAACCCCGTAATAGATTTCTCCGTGAGTGTAGCATTGCTCGTTAGTTAGTGGCCTATAGAAAAGGTCTTAGTTGTAGTTAAGTCGTGAGTGCATGGCGTGATAGGATAAGTGTACTGGCCGGTCACATGTGTCCTAGTCTTGTGGATCTAGAGTGATTCTAGGAGAAGGGTATGACTATGCGTTGCCCTGGTTGGTTAGGGCATGTACAAAGGTACTATCTTGAGAGTGCCACGTAGAATAAACGATGAGGTAAAGGACAGAAGAATTCGTAAGAACAGGCTTGTCTTCTCTTATTTAAAAGAAGACAAGAGATGCTCTCTTAGGGCATGTACAATGGTGTTATCTTAAAAATGCCACGTAGAATAAAAGATGAAGTAGAGGAGAGAGAACTCATAAGAAAAGGTCTGTCTTCTCTTATTTAAGAGAAGACAAGAGATGATCTCTTAGCATAATATGTCTCACCATATTTTTAGTAATGACTAGTTATTGAAGATAAGGCTAAGAGATGACCCGTTGTAGACATTATATTTGTCATCTCTATATTACATGCAAGACTTAAGATAAGACTATCTTATCAACCATTGTATATGCCCTTAGCACAGTATGTCTCATCATATATTTAGGAATATTGTAGACGCTAAATTACATGCAAGACTTAAGGTAAGATTATCTGATCATCCATTGTAGAAAGAGAAAAAATATAGTACATGTGTTCTCACCGGCAGCAAGAGGCAGAGTTAGTTTTTTCCTTGGTGAAGTTTGTGTACGTGTGAGCTTCTCCATGGTGTTTATCCTGGAGATACCAGGAGAGTCACAAGGTGGAAGAAGAGGGGCTGCGAGGATGCAGTACCAACACTGGTATTATAGCAAACTATCACTGGGAAATTCAACTTGGCTCCCAGGAGCACATGCTCCGGGGTGATTTATGTAAAAAAAAACTAGATCATAAAAGTGCGCGTTGCCGCGCCCATACATCTTAATAAAACATATTTTAGAAGATCTGGTCATTGCAAATACTTGAGAAAATATATACATTATATCTATGCTGTGTAAATCTAGTGAGAAAATTCTACATTTTGATGCAAGGGATAAATAACATCGGTGGTATAGATACAGCTTCTCGTCTTATTTACAACTGATGTTCAAAGTCAAGGATACCATGATATCTCACAAAATCAGCATATGACTATCTCAATGTCATACATGCCCACACACGACTTCTGGTCGCCTCAATAAAAAAACATGAACATGTTGTTCAGTCAAAGAGAAGTACCTCCTCGAATGCCTTGAGTGCTGATTGGATGTCCATTAGCTGCTCCACGTTTTGTTGTATTGCCTTGTTAAATTTGTTCTTGCTCCGAGGGAATTGTATGACCAACACAGTTAAATTGATTCAAAAAAGAAGAGAGTTAAATCAGGAGAGGATTTCCAAGAAAATGGCTCTATTATTCAAGAGCATAAGCACAGTCAAAAAGATATACATGGATATTGGATACCTTGCACAAAAAATCTCAAGTACAAAAAATACAGTATAAAAGTACATACGGAAGTTGTGGTTATAGTTCCTAAAACCGCAAGGATGACTGAAATCCTTGAAATGATTGATTTTCTTATTTGCCCAAGGAATACTAATTCATATGGAGTTTTTTTTTTGCCGGGAAATCTTTGTGGTTCATTGGTGAAAGTGGACAGAACAACTTATGTTTTTATAGGCTAACACTATATACAATTTCATCGCAGCAGCGGCTAAACTTGACTAAATATAAATCATAGGAGAAGATAAAAACATACTGAAATAAGTTGTTTCATGGAAGGTTTCCCTTAAAAAAACATGAGGTAAACACACATGTCACTTCCTCGGCCGTTGTCACATCAACAAGCTAAAAAAGGCTCAAAATTACACATAGAGATGTACGTGTGCAGCCTGCTAACTTCAAAAAACAAAAACAAATGGAGGTTGCCATACCTTTGTCTACACCGTGTGCAGCCTGCTAGAGCCTCACTCTGAACAATTTTTGGATATACTCTCACTCTGAACAATAAATCACTGCTGCAGAGAGAGGAGAAGTTTCCGACGATATCAAGATGCATCAGCTACAACATCTGTAGTTATTTTAACTGACATGGTGATACTGGGAACTGACGAAAAAGGTAAAGCCATGTGTGACCTGGAATCCAACTTGACATGTATTGTTCATACCTGAATCATCATTACCAGTGGGAGGCACTTCGGCTCTCAGCTTTGCTGATGTAATACGTAACAAGAAGCACACTTCAGAGAAGAAAACCCCTCTTTTCAGTTTAATAGGGGATTGATGAAGATATGGTCAACCAAGGACTGTTTGGGCACCAAGGTAAGCACTCTAATTTCCTTCATCGCCCCTTTCTTCCACAGCAGCAAGTACCCTAAAGCGACTGCCAAACCATGAACCTACTATTGCGAGCCGCTAGGAGTGTCGCCGTTGTGCGGACGAGGGTGGAGGATGAGATGAGACCGTGGTCGGTTCTAGCCTCTAGGGCTTAGGGAGGCCGCTGCTGTGCTTGTAGGAGGAGGTGATCCGATCAACCACGAGACGCAGGCTCGCCTCTTTTGCTACCCTACCACGTGGATCGTAACAGTAGGCTGCATCAGTAAAGGAGAGGGCTCCCAGATCGATCCTCGGAGCAGCAGCCCACTAACGCGTTTGGGCCGGCGGGGACGCTCGAGGTGGGAGGCGTAAAGACCGCGGGGACACGGCGGGACGACTTGAGGATCCAGATCATTGAGTGAACTAATCGGACGATGCAGAGTGTCAAATTGTTGTGGAGGCTCCTAGGTAGCCCCGTTATACTGTTTCTCAATACTAAGACAATTTTTTTGTGATCTTTGTCACATAGAAATGCTACTTGTAAATTTTGAGACAAAAAGGTTAAGTATGTTGCCATGGCATATATAGTCACCACTTATAGTCACTCATACAATAAGGTTAGCTGTGTTAGAGTTGTATCGAATATTATTGTACAACATAGGTTACAGTTGAATTTGGTTTTGGACTGTGTGTAGACAGGGTAGGAGTTATGTCCTAACACTATTAGGAAAGTAGTTTTTAACGACGGTATATGTGGTCGTTGAAAGTCGGATTGTGGTTGTTAAAGGCCATTAACGACCACAATATGTTGGTCATGATAGGCTCCATCGTTAAAAGTATACCGACCACATATTGTGGTCGTTATTTTGTAACGACAACATATTGTGGTCGTTATTTTGTAACGACGGGATGATCTGTCGTCGTCGATGCCGATGCAATAACAACTACAATTGTAGTATTAACGACCACTTTTGTCATCGCTAGTAATGTTCTTATGGTGATTTAAGTATGATTGGCGACAACTTCTGAAGATTATTGGCCACACTCATCAAGCAACAAAAAAATTTGGACAGTCAAAGTATATAACCTATTTTCATTAATCCAAATCATACATATTGAAGACGATCCTCACATACAGTGGAGAATATAAACCAAAAACACCTTGTAGACAACTATTTTAGTCCATATCTAACCAGAAATACATCACCTAGAAGAGTGATTTATTTTTCATAATCTTCAGTCATGGGACACCATCATAAATCCTTGTGTTTCACTGCATATCATTCTTCACCAATGACTACAATGTCTTGTGATGCTCCTATTATTGTGAACCATCCGTTCTGCAAAAACAGAAATGATTTATTAGTAGTACATATAAATGAATTTGCTCAAAAAGATAGTAGCACATATGAAAAAAATTGCATGTGAATCATTTTAGACTAAATAACATTGTATACTATTTCCTGTAGCTTAGACATGTTTTAATCCAAATTCTTGCACAGTCCTTATGCAACAAAGAAGAAATTGTTTTTGCGAACAATTAATTAGTCTGTTTCTTATCTAGTTCTAGCAAGAGTTGAGTTATTCTATATATGGGCAAAATGTTTGAGCTTTTTTGGTTGATGGTATGTACCCAACTAAATTAACACTGAAAATTATTCTCCTCTGCTAGAAAAAGGAATACTGTTCTACTATGTGATAAGTGATATACATACATATGAAAATCCTAGTTGTAACCTGGATATCAAAGCATATAGTGAAGCAACTAATAATGCGCTGATTTCTGAACCTGAAAAAGACAAGAACGAGCTATAGGTCCATTATACAAACCATATGACTAACCTGCAAAGCACATAACAAACTAGTCACTATATCCGCTTTAAGCATGACAGACCAACCTGATATAATTGAGCAGAAATGATTTTAAATATGAACCTCCTCCGGAAGAATGTCGTACAAAACCAAAAATAACATAAACAAGCAACATCACCAACAAGCATACCTTGAGAAGTGATGTTGATGAACCACCACATGTATTATTTCGCATCCAATTCCGACTGAGTAAGATAGTCACTCACATCAGAAAATGCAGTATCTAGGTAGATGTTCATCTCTAGTGGTGAGACCCTGGTTTGTGACCCATCGGTGTACAACAGAGCCCATCAAGTAAACCAGCAATGCAGTCGCGCCCCTTGCAGGAAGTTGCCTGAGTTCTATGATTTCTCAGTAACACAACCATCACAAAAAATGCATCATCTCAGCAACACTCAACAAAACGCGGTAAACAAACTGGCTGTTCTATGCATGATGGTACAAGTTATTTTTCCAGTGAACAATTAGACGAGGGAATGGAACTATGCAGTTATTACGAAAATTAAATTCCTCGGGTATACAGTGGAAAGATAATATTTTTTGAAGAAATGACGATGGATGTAGAATAATAGTAGATGCAAAATTATGCTTGGGGTTCAGTACTAGTGCCATAATTAGCAAAATCCAGCAGGAATTGAGAATTCAATTACACAACCATCAGCAAAATGCAGTAGTACACAAGCTGCTACATGGATGATGGCACAACTTGTTTTTCAGCTACAGTACAGAGGGAAGGTAATTTTGCAGAGAAGTGCCAGCGAAAGTAGTACAGTAGTACTCCCTCCGTCTCAAAATTCTTGTCTTACATTTGTCTAGATACGGATGTATCTAATACTAAAACGTGACTTGATACATCCGGATTTAGACAAATCTAAGACAAGAATTTTGGGACGGAGGGAGTAGATGAGGAAACTAAATCATGCTTGGTTTTGGGTACTGCGTGAAATAATTAGCAAGCATCTAGCAGGAATTGAGCAGGGGAGGGGACGGGAAGAAGATTAGATCTGGCTGCAGGTGGGAGGGGGGCTCACGAGGAGGCGGGTGGTGACGGTGAAGTGGCAGAGGAGGCGGCTGGGCCAGACGCGTGGACGCGGATGTAGCGGAGCACGAAGGCGTCGTGGAACCCGGAGGGCAGCACGCCCACCTTCTGTACCAGCAGCGCATCGGCCTCTGCCTCCTCCGGCATCCGGCAACCCTTCTCGAAAGCCGCCGTCGACGCCATTGGCGGGCCGATCTGAATCGAGGCAAGCGTCCTGTTTCGGTCAAAGGGGCCACCTTAGTTATTAGGTTAAGATAAGAAACCTAGACTCAATACGTTGATATTTATCCTTTTCACCGATTAATATTAAATAAATTGTTAACTACTCAAAAAAGATAAGATAAGGAGATTGCAATGACGACCACCAGCTAATACTATGGGTTCTCGCGTGCGCAAGTTGGACATGTGTTGGCCCGCCCTAACAGTAACGACCAAGTATTGTTCGTAGCTCATCGTTAATGACCTAATTTCCAGTAGTGTAATAAGACACTTGTATCCTAGACCTCTCATATATAGCGGGCCGGGTAGACACACGATGTATTCTATGCCAACATAATAGCACCGGAACGCAGGGAAAGCCGACGGCATGTGCTGGTGTCCAGGGCGACCGGGTGCAGTATTGTAGCGGTGTCATGAGGAGGAGCGTCCATAGTCAGGTCCCGGGGATGTAGCCATATCGATGAACCTCGTTAATAAATCTCGGTGTCGTGCTCGTATGATTGCTTGATTCTCGAATGATCGACAGAGTGCCTCGGGTTTATTCTAACAAGCTATAAGAGTAGTATTTTTTTTCACCTTCTCTGTATCTCTTTCTTTATATTTATTGCAATTGCCTAGGAGTAAAGCATATAGCTAGGCTTTGTACGAGAGTCCTCTCTCACTATTTTTCCACATCACTCTCTTTCACATAGGCAAAAGTGTAATGTAACCGTGCTATAAGCCCATTATTGTACTTACTCTAAGCACCTGATGAAAACCATGGATTTATTTATCTAGTTTTACATTTGAAAACTAGACTTTGCCGGACGCAGACGGTAATCTGTCGGGATTATTGCTTAATCTCGTGGTAGTAAAGCTTCGCTTTGGCTACAGTTTCTTCAGTTCAGGCCCTTGACGGCAGCACGCAGTTGCCTATCTCTGTAAAGAGTGGAACGAAATCACCATTCACAAACAGACACATACATTTTGTTTCGTGAAACTAGAACGAGCAATTCAAAGCAGAGAACTTACTTGGTGCCTGCCGGACAATGGTAGCGGCACCGGCGAAGTCGCACGTTCCGGCGCCCCGGCCATGGCGCTGGTAATAGTCATTGAACGCGAAAGACGCATGCGCGACCTTGGTGTCGGGATCGAAGCACCGTGCTCCGGGTTGGATGTCCGTGCAGTCCGCGCCGTGGCCGCAGGCGTAGTCCAGTGCATTCTGCAGCCGCGCGGCGCCCACCGCCGCGTTCGCCACACACCAGCTCGGGCTCGGGTCGCACCGGCCTACGCAAGCAATGGAATCGTCATGGCTGGCCGCCAGTGTAGAGTGTAGAGTGGATGGTCGTGGTATTCAAGCACTCACCTGATGGTGCCTGGTTGACAATGGTGGCAGCACCACTGAAGTCGCACGCGCTGCTGGCCTGGCCGTTCTTCTGGTAGTAGTCGTTGAAGGCGTAGGACGCGTGCGCGAGCTTGGTGTTGGGCTCGTAGCAGGGCTTGCCTGGCTGGATGGCGCTGCAGTCCGCCCCGTGGCCGCACGCGTAGTCCAGCGCAGCCTGCAAGGCCGCGTCCCCGGCCGTGGCCTTCGCGGCACAGTAGCTCGGTTGCACGGGGCCGGCACCATGGACAAAGTCGACTTGATACACGGGCTGCTGGTTCGGGTAGAACAACCCAAAGTCCTGCTCGTCTTCGGGCTTGTTGTCCTCGTTGAAGAGTTCGAAGATGTACACGTCAAGATCGGCGTTGGGACGGTGCGGGGTGCCGACAGCACTGGTGGCGAGCCGGTTATATCTGTTTGAGGTGGTGCCGGAGTTACCGCCACGCACTTTGCTCATGAGACCATCGGTGAATGCTTGGGCGTTGGCTGTTGTTCCCACGCCATGGTGGCCTCTGGTTGGGTGGTGACTCTCACCAAGCTTCACCTCCAGTATTCCGCCCCCTGCTGTGAGCTTCCTCATCCCTCCAGCACGCAGGCTGGAGGACGGCAGCTTCTCCATCGCATAGTACACAGCGTCAAGCTGCGCGTCGAGGAGGCTGAAGTACGTTTGCTTGCTATTCTTGTCAAGAATGCCAGCGTTGGGGCGGAACAAGAGATAGTCGATGGACATGCCGGGAGTGCTCAGGTACGCAAGGTACGGGTAGATATTCATCATGAGGTACGACCCGGTTTCCTGCAAGAAGTCGACCATGGGGCTCATGACCGACAACGCGATGTCGTCACGGAACGCGCCCTCGGACGGCGGGAACGACATCTTGAGAGCGTCGAACGCGATGGGCGTGGTCACCTTCACGGCGTCCGCCAGGCCCAGGCGAGCCAGCGCCGCTTGCACCTTCTTCATGGCCGGGACGAGCTGAGAGTTGAGCTGACTAGCCTCTTTGAAGACCTCGTTCCCGATCGTCACGCCGTTGATCTGCGTGGCCGGGTAGTAGGCCTTCACATTGTTCTGCACCCATTGATCAGCGAAATTTTGGTCCGCGGCAGCGGAGGGCAGCTCCTCGTTGGTTAGCTCCACCGTGACATTGATGCCGGTGTTGGCCAGCGAGCGCAGCACCGTCGGGTCAGTGTCGTAGATCCTCACCATGGTGATGCTGTTCTTCTTGAGCAGTTTCACCACGGACGTCGGGTCAGGCAGGTTAGTGGCCATCCTCCCATAGCACACGCCTACCTGGCCCCCCTCTGCAGTAGGTGCGTGTACAATAGTAAGAAACATCACAATTAAGTCGTACACTTCGATGCAGAGGCAAGGGTTTATCGTTCTTTCTCAAAATAAAAAGTTATATCGTACACCTACAGCATATATATGTTTCCAGAAAAACATGCGATAATCAGGATAACGTCTCCATGACGATTACCTGCACGGGAGAAGAAGAGCAGCGGCACTGCGATGCCGAGGAGGACGACCAGGAGGTGACTCGTCAGCGCCATGCGCCCTCGGTGGTATGTATAGCGGAGCTAGCTAGCTAGGGCCTTGAGGAGACGATGATGATCGAGCTGATGAGTTGGGAATGATCACAGGCGGGCTGGAATTTATAGCCGGCACCAACGGTAAGATGGAGCCATGGAGGTGCTACAATTTTTTTTTCTTTGTGCAAGTGACGGCGGCAGCCACAACAAGACGTACGATAGTGCAACCAAAATTGGGGTATATGCAATGCCAATTGCAGCATGCATATACGCCTAACTTGGACTTGGACTGGTCGAGTTGATGAGCTACAACTTGTACCAGAAGACCCATGCTTGGGTACACCTCCCTTGCCCCTAAATCTAAGAGACAGTCGGATAAATGCTCACTAGTGGCAGCATCCCCGGACCCCGCCCACAGCAACGCCCGCCATTTCTCTTATCTTATACGGAAGAATTACACCGCTCACGGGCACAAAACCGACGGCTACCTGCCGGTAGATGACTGTCACTGGAAAAAGCACAGAGAACTCCATGCATTTGTCAACACGTGTGGAAAAGACCAGACGCGGGTCAATGCAATAGCTATATCGCTACCTGTGGGCTGTGGGTGCTTGCACCAATAGCTCATTCTTGTCTTGTATAGAAAACGTCGCTTGCAGTAGTATGTTCCGTGCGCCTAGTTGCCCACTTGTAATCTTGCATATCTTCTCATTTATGCAATTATCTTGTATAGCAACCGTGGGTTGGGTTGCAACTATCTGTCATTTACGCCATATTGTCTCATAGGGCGCATTTGGCTTACAATTACTTTTAAATCAGACTAATAGAAATGGTAAAGGATTAGGATACCAAGCCCGATCCAATCCTGGATTTTCATATCTTGTTGAAGGCGTTGCTGCGGAAGAAGTCGACTTAGTCGTAGGTGTTGATTTCATATCTTGTAATGGTTCTATCGTGGTTATTTATGTCTTGTACTCTCTTTGTTGATGATTTTGGCCTCGTTGCCTTACATCATCATTAATAAAATTGGTTGTATGCATCGCATTAATGTAGAGGCTAGGGGTTTCAACCTCTTTCTCAGAAAAAAATATCCTAGATTTTGGCTAAGAAATCTAAGGAGTCGGGTCAATTTGGACACAATCTTACCATCTCATTTCCTGTTTTTTTTCCTGTTGCATGTACTCCCTCCGTTTCAAAATAGATGAATCAACATTATACTAACTTTGTACTAAACTTAATACAAAGTTGAGTCATCTATTTTGGAACGGAGGGAGTAGTTCTCATCTTTGTTGTTGGGGATGGAACACGTAGAACCCTAGGTTTTCCTTATTTTTTCAGTTGGTGTCGATAGTCATGTTAATTCTTAATGATACCAGCCGAAGCAGCAAGCGCCTTTTGAAAAAACCTCGGGAGCACTGGCGTGCGTCGGAGGAGGCGTGGATTAAGGCAAACACAGATGGCACAATTGGAAGGGTTCCGGGGATGGAGCAGGTGGAGCGTTCCTTCGAGATAACCATGGCAACATGTGGTAGGAGCTTGTCAGTTTTTCCCATCAGTCTCTGATCTGGAGTTGGTTCACTTGTTGGCATGCAGGAAGGCTATTTAGTTATTTCTTGAATTGGGCTTGCCTATGGTGATGTTGGAGACAGATGATCAGATTGCGCGAGATCCCGAACGGCGGAGGAGTTGAACAGGTCGGTCTACGGGCCGCTCATTAAGGAGAACAAGGACTAGCTAAGGTCCAGAGAAAGCCTTTAGGTGAAATGAGAAGGGCGAACGGTAAATGAAATGACACATGTCTTAGCTAAAGTGTGTTGTGCCAATGATGTGTGTAACTCGTGGTTGCATGAACCATCAGAGTGTGTATCTGATATTGTAGTCGCTGAACGTTATGAATAAATTAAACCGCAAATTTCCTACTAAAAAAGTCAAATATGTCATTAAACCCTCCTATTGTCGAGTGCAACCTTGCTTGGTAGTGCGGCGTGATATTACCATATTTTGTCAGCTCGTGTGGAAAAACTAAAGCTAGAGGCCAACCAACAAATAGCGATACTTTTATTGTTTTGTGTATATGGCGCTAGCTAGTATGTATCTCGTGGAATATCCAGGCCACGTGGTCATGGCTGGCTGGGCAGATTGCACAGATGGTGGTTGGCCGGTTGCGCTAGCTAGCTTGTGAATGTCCGTGACACTAGCGGTTATACATCCAAATGCTAGCCACACACGGAGAAACTTATGACTCGAAACACATACTACCGATGAATAAATAATTGGCCTCTGCATTTTAACATAGGAGAAAACTACATTATTTTCGGTATCTCAACTAGTATTGACTGAGCATAGTGTCATCCTTTAACTCCGAAAGTGTCCAAAACTAATCCACTCAACTGTCTTTTTTTTTGCGTGCGGTAGTCCACTTGACTGTCAACTACGAATACTGTGGAACTTTTATCCGCTAGAGTGGTCTTGTATATTTGCGTCTTATTTATGACCGGTTGGATATATGGCACTGGGGTGTTGGTTTGTATGAGTGTATAGAGCATTCACACTTTGACATAGTGATTTTGAGTGACATGTATTGGTGCGGTTCAGTAAGGTCAGTTTGATTGGACAAAGGCACTGTTGTGATGAGAAGCTGTGGGTTTATTTTTACTTTGAATTTTATAAAGATCGTTGGAGAGGCTCCTACTGACAGTGGAATAGATCTTGTCGTGAGGGGAGAAGGTGGTGGGAATTATCAATATTTGGATATTGTGGAATATGTGGAAGCTGGGAGAGAATGGTGGATCTTAGTGCAAAGGTAGGCATGTGTGCACTCGGTAATGGATGTGTGCTTAAATGCACCATGAAGTGGGTTGGACACTCTCGCTTGACACAGATGCGATTAACTTGTCACTTTAAAAGCGATTATTTTAAGTGCACAAAACCTTAGGCTACAGGTGCCTCATGACAAGCATGGGTAAACATAGCCGCCAAGGAGAAAAAGGAGGACGACCCGGCTACAACCATCATGGGGGGTTCCCTCACCGGCTGCTCCAGTAGCCGTGGGAGGGATGGGAACATCAGGATCTTGTCCCGTGTTCCTCCAATAGTGTAACGTGAGGCAAAAGTTATCGGTTTCTAGCCCTTGTGTTTGGCAACCACCTACGAATTAGAGTGGCCTCACTGAACAATACTAGTATTTTTTGAGCAATTTTTTTCTCACTCGTGCGCATTCGGCATCAACGTCTCAGCCGGTCGCTCATGCTCATATTGCTCAGACTTCTGAGCATCAAACTTAACTAGATATTTCTCAGTTGTTCCTTCTTTAGTAATACCAATAGACCTTGTTAATTTCTTGGTCACACTAAGCTTCTCTCTGACTCGGATGAATTCACCAATGAAAGAATTAGGCAATGTTACTTGCACCTCATGTACTTCACCAATACGCTTGCCTGTTCAATTATAAGTAATTGTTGTTGTATTGGCGGGGTCTTGGACTGTGGCAGTCCTCCTCGCCATATTGATGCACGGTGCATTAGTATATACAAGAGTTTGTTTCAGTTCTATTTTTATCGATTTTATTGGTTATCATCCGATTTTATGGTTCTTGGTATGTTTTTCATTTTATTTTACAAAGAACACTTGATTATAATATTTATTACAGGTAGAAAATTCCTAAAGTTCATGAATATGTTTTTAAAACTCCAATTTTTTTAGAAACATGATTTTTTAAATCTGGACTCTTCTTGGGAAAACAGTGAATAGTTCTAAATTTGCGTGAACTATTTAAAATTCATAAGAATTTTGTTTGCAATTTCAGGAACTTTTTGAAAGGTAGGTACTTTACTTGTAATATTGAGAAAAGATTTCAAAATAATTCTAACTCAAAAGGAATACTTAAAGAAAACCAATAGAACGAAGGGAAAACCTGAAAAAACAAAGACTAAAAATTAATGAAAAAATGGTCGCCACAACCAGGAGGAGCACTTGCGAGGAGATGCCGAACTGGCCCGGCCCAGATGTGAGTGACTTGTACGCCATTCCATTAATTTATGAGACCAACTAGTTGACGAGCACTCCTTCGGAAGCTTTGCAACGATCATTTGCAGGTGGGCTGAGAGCGCGCCACTTGGCGATCTTAGCCGCCGTGACGTGTCCCACTCTGGGCGGTCCCTCTGGGTTTTTTCTTCGCACGCATTTTTGCATTTTTAAACGTTTTTTTTCTTTTTGGTTTTCCACTGGTCTTCCTTAGCTTTTGGCAAAAAAAAAATAAGTTTTTGTGCAAGAAAACGCATTTTTTTGCTTCGGCGAGAGGCACGGTTTTGCTTTTACGAGAGGCACATCCATGCCTCTCAGAAATAGAAAACAACGTGTTTTCTGTTTTCTTTTTCTTCTGTGAGAGGCATGGTTTTGCTTTCGCAAGCGTGCCTCTCGAAAACAAAAAAAACCTGTTTTCTGGTTTTTTCCTCTGCGAGAGGCACGCTCGGAAACGAGAAAAACGCATTTTCTATTTTTTTTCTCTCGTGAGAGGCAGGGCTTTGCTTCCGCGAGAGGCACAGTTATAATTTCGCGAGAGGCACGCTTGAAAACGAAAAAAAACATGTTTTTTTTCTTCTTTCATGAGGGGGACTGTTTTGCTTCCGCGAGGGGCACGATTTGTGATTTCGCGACCGTGCCTGCCGGAAATGAAAAAACGTGTTTCTATTTTTTTCTTCCGTGAGATGCACAATTTGGCTTCCTTGAGAAACACGACCGTGCCTCTTTCAGAAAGGGAAAAAACAATGTTCCCGATCCAGTTTTTTCGTGAAATTCTTTTTTTTTATCGAAACCTATCAACATGAAATCTAGTTTTGAATATTTCAACACGAGGAATCCAACAATGAAAGCCGTTCGAGATTTGGACGCATGGTCTAAGTGATAAAACGTTTTGAATAAACGGATCTACTAAAAAAGGGAAAACTCATAGGTTGCGATAAATGGCGCACATGCAGCACTTCACCAGTCACAACTTGGAGAGACGGAAGTGATCTTTGTAAGGAGTACTCCTTAATTATTATTTTACTAGTACAATGGCCGTGCGTTGCCACGAGCTTTTAAACTTTTTTATGATTGTTGTATAAAATTCGGTGAATTTTTTACTCCTTACAACGAAATTGAGGTAGGCCCTTGTCGAAGGATTCTTTTTGAACATCAACGTAATCTATCTCCATCTCTCTCATATACCCCCTGAAAAAGGTATTATCAAACATATATACAAGGAAGAATAATTATTTGTATGCATCTCATTGTGTAAAATTGGATGACTTTTGAGTCCAGTCGCTCATAGTTACATCTATGACTTTGTCAATCGACATTTTCAAAGCATCATCCGAAGCCATCAATTTTTATTATCTCTGACCTACAAAATTTTAAAAATAAAAATATATTAAATAAAAAAATAAAAGACAAAGCAGCATGTGCATTGTCGTCACATAGAATGTATGTCATCTCACTGCACCATTGCTTGCATCTTTCCTAAACTTCCCCAGATATTCCGAGAGATGATGGCGTATTGTACATCTGATTGAAAAAAATGAAATGGTTATCACTACCTCGAGAGATGATGGTGTATCGAATTAGTTAATTGTCCATGCATTGCATGGGGTCATAAACAATTCAATGGTTTAACACAAATTGTGTCTACTGTATATCGGTGGTACATCTGACTTGCAACACGCTTTTAATTCAAAGATTTCCGAGTGGAAAAAGATGTGTAATAGGTCCTTGTAATATACATAACCATAAGGTCAGAGGAACCCGTTCCTAATCTAACTTAAGCAAAACTGCAGAAGAGCTCACAAGTGGACCTGAAGCTATGATAAAAACAAAATTAAATGGTGTTCCTCTTGAACATCTTATGAGGAATAACAATGTTAAGCAAAACCCGAAACGGTGGTTCAGTGCTCGGAAAAACAAATTACTATTGCCTGATCAACTTCGACTTCAGGAGTATCTACCAGGGTTTACATTTTAATACATCCTTTCTTAAATGTCATTCTTTGCGTAAAACTCTCTCGTTTTCAAAACACTATCATGCAGAAATCACATTCTTTAGGAGAAACACACCTCATAATAGCAACTTTGTGTCATAATAGAAATTGTAGGTTTCCTTGATGGGAAACATACTAATGGTCAGATACGCATCATCATCACAGTTTCACCCTCTACCGCTACCCATCACTACTCATCTTGTGCAACCTCTCGTCTTTCTTATTTCACTCTCTTTTCTGGAGTTTGTCTTCACCAGCGGTACCAACAAAGGCAAGTCCAGCTCAATGCTGTCAGCAACCTAAAAAAAGTTTCATCTCTGATGGCATTTCCAGATGGCTTGGCAAGTTCTCATGCTCTTTCTAATCCAAGACATATATAAAAGAGCCAACTTTCTAAGACAAGAATCAGGCTAATCATGTATGTAGCTTTTAGTCTCTTCCTCAAATTTTCTTCTACATGGTGCAAATGGAGATTCAAGATAAGAAGGCATGTCAGTACACAGTTCCACATTTATTTGTGAAAAGAAACATAAATTCAGAACATGTGGAGTACCTTTCGGTTCCTCCTGTACATCAGCGGATCTCGTCTTTTTTACCATTAAATTACTCTTTTCCTTCTCTCCCTCCACCCATTACCTTTGCCTCTCCGCCTCCCGAACCAAGTTCGCCACATGTTTCAATGGCGCTTCTAGCTTGCAATCACACCTTCCATCTCCATCTAGACTTTAACCATGCACTGATTTACATCTCACACAGTTTAACTTCTCCCTCTCTCAGCCTCTCTCACTGCAATGCAACATTCTCTCTCTCCCCCTCCCTCCGTTCCCTCTTCCAAATAAACTGCGACATTTAAGAAGTAAACATTATGTGTGAGATGCAAATAGTTGTGCCAGAAGGACAATAAAGTTTAATACGGCTGTATTGGTCAAAAGTAACACCCAAATAAAAAAGTCACTTCTTAGTATATATAACCTTGCTATTAAGAATTTTTTTACTTTATTGTGCAACACACTGTATTTTTGGAGCATGTGTTATTTTTACCCTCAACCTGAACATGTGCTAATACAGTACATACATTTCTAGTTTTCTATATAACTGAGAGTTATTTGTATGTCCAAATATGACCTTAGAATTAGTATGGTTCCAGTTTAGCTTTTACTTTATACCTAAAATAAGAAAGCATTCAACCATTACATCACAGTAGCGGGCGCATCCAAGGTGTGGCTAATTTGTTTGTTCAAAAGTTTAGGCATATCATTTCATCAATCAAAGAAGACTATCATGTAAATCACCAATGAGCATGTCATTGTGCAATAAAACAGGGGTGGTGGTCATAGGAAGTCATTTACTAATGAGATGACAAAACCGACGGTTTGATTTCTTTGGGATAGCATGCAACATCTACAATGGAAAACAATAATACTACTAAACATGAAAGAATTTGGGGGATCGCATCTTTGGTCTAATTTTTATGCTTACCCTGAACATATGCTACTGCATCCATTTTTAATTTTCTATATAACTGAGAGCTATTTGTACGCCAAAATCTGATCTGAGAATTAGTATGGTTCAGTTGTAGCTCTTACCTATAAACCTAAGATGCTACTAAACATGAAAAAAAGTATTATCATGTGCAACATATATACAAGGAAGAATAATTATTTGTATGCATCTCATTGTGTAAAATTGGATGACTTCTGAGTCCAGTCGCTCATAGTTACATCCGTGACTTTGTCAATCGACATTTTCAAAGCATCATCTGAAGCTATTAATTTTTATTATCTCTGACGTACAAAATTTTAAAAATAAAAATATATTAAATAAAAAATAAAAGACAAAGCAGCATGTGCATTGTCGTCACATAGAATGTATGTCATCTCACTGCACCATTGCTTGCATCTTTCCTAAACTTCCCCACATATTCCGAGAGATGATGGCGTATTGTACATCTGATTGAAAAAAATGAGATGGTTATCACTACCTCGAGAGATGATGGTGTATCGAATTAGTTAATTGTCCGTGCATTGGAAGGGGTCATAAACAATTCAATGGTTTAACATGAATTGTGTCTACTATATATCAGTGGTACATCTGACTTGCAACACGCTTTTAATTCAAAGATTTCTGAGTGGAAAAAAGATGTGTAATAGGTCCTTGGTATATACATAACCATAAGGTCAGAGGAAACCCATCCTAAGCTAACTTAAGCAAAACTGCAAAAGAGCTCACAACTGGACCTGAAGCTATGATAAGAACAAAATTTGAATGATGTTCCTCTTGAACATCCTATGAGGAATAACAATATTAAGCAAAATCAGAAACGGTAGTTCAGTGCTCGGAAAAACAAATTACTACTTCGTGATCAACTTCGACTTCAGGAGTATCTACTAGGGTTTACATTTTAATACATCCTTTCTTCAATGTCAGTCTTTGCGTAAAATCCTCTCGTTTTCAAAACACTATCATGCAGAAATCACATTCTTTATGAGAAACACACCTCATAATAGAAACTTTGTATCATAATAGAAATTGTAGGTTTCCTTGATGGGAAACATACTAATGGTCAGATACGCATCATCATCACAGTTTCACCCTCTACCGCTACCCATCACTACTCATCTTGTGCAACCTCTCGTCTTTCTTATTTCACTCTCTTTTCTGGAGTTTGTCTTCACCAGCGGTACCAACAAAGGCAAGTCCAGCTCAATGCTGTCAGCAACCTAAAAAAAGTTTCATCTCTGATGGCATTTCCAGATGGCTTGGCAAGTTCTCATGCTCTTTCTAATCCAAGACATATATAAAAGAGCCAACTTTCTGAGACAAGAATCAGGCTAATCATGTATGTAGCTTTTAGTCTCTTCCTCAAATTTTCTTCTACATGGTGCAAATGGAGATTCAAGATAAGAAGGCATGTCAGTACACAGTTCCACATTTATTTGTAAAAAGAAACATAAATTCAGAACATGTGGAGTACCTTTCTGTTCCTCCTGTACATCAGCGGATCTCGTCTTTTTTACCATTAAATTACTCTTTTCCTTCTCTCCCTCCACCCATTACCTTTGCCTCTCCGCCTCCCGAACCAAGTTCGCCACATGTTTCAATGGCGCTTCTAGCTTGCAATCACACCTTCCATCTCCATCTAGACTTTAACCATGCACTGATTTACATCTCACACAGTTTAACTTCTCCCTCTCTCAGCCTCTCTCACTGCAATGCAACATTCTCTCTCTCCCCCTCCCTCCGTTCCCTCTTCCAAATAAACTGCGACATTTAAGAAGTAAACATTATGTGTGAGATGCAAATAGTTGTGCCAGAAGGACAATAAAGTTTAATACGGCTCTATTGGTCAAAAGTAACACCCAAATAAAAAAGTCACTTCTTAGTATATATAACCTTGCTATTAAGAATTTTTTTTACTTTATTGTGCAACACACTGTATTTTTGGAGCATGTGTTATTTTTACCCTCAACCTGAACATGTGCTAATACAGTACATACATTTCTAGTTTTCTATATAACTGAGAGTTATTTGTATGTCCAAATATGACCTTAGAATTAGTATGGTTCCAGTTTAGCTTTTACTTTATACCTAAAATAAGAAAGCATTCAGCCATTACATCACAGTAGCGGGCGCATCCAAGGTGTGGCTAATTTGTTTGTTCAAAAGTTTAGGCATATCATTTCATCAATCAAAGAAGACTATCATGTAAATCACCAATGAGCATGTCATTGTGCAATAAAATAGGGGTGGTGGTCATAGGAAGTCGTTTACTAATGAGATGACAAAACGGACGGTTTGATTTCTTTGGGATAGCATGCAACATCTACAATGGAAAACAATAATACTACTAAACATGAAAGAATTTGGGGGATCCCATATTTGGTCTAATTTTTATGCTCACCCTGAACATATGCTACTGCATCCATTTTTAATTTTCTATATAACTGAGAGCTATTTGTATGCCAAAATCTTATCTGAGAATTAGTATGGTTCAGTTGTAGCTCTTACCTATAAACCTAAATTAGGCAAGCATTCAGGCATGACACGCCGCGAACAAAAAAAATCTTGTTCAAGGGGGTAGATGAGATATGTGATTGGGTGGAATAGTCAGGAGCTCATATTTGTTTTTGGAGGCCTATAGGAAATATTAAACGCGCTGGTCCAAACTCCAGAAGTAAAGTGGGTGACGCCATTCATGGTGCATATATATGATGCCACTAATTAAAAGGGACATCACCGAAAAATGAAGAATGGAAACAAATAAACAATAATTCCTACTAAAAGTACCGGTAAGCTTGCATTGAAAGAGGACAGAGTCTTGTAAGACCTTGTAGTTGTGCTATTCTATTTTGATGAAGTTTCATTCATTCATAACATTCAGAAACAACAATTACACGCTGGTAGAAAATGAAAACCAAGCATCAGGGACAACTAAACTTGGACCAGAAATAAGTGGACACACACACACGCACATGTGCGCGCGCGCACACACACACACACACACACACAAGGTAGACTAATTTCAGTTCTTGCTCCGGTACTTACATAAGAAGTATTTGGTCCCTCATTCTACACCCTCAACTTAATGCTTCACTAAAAAATTAGGAACATGTAGCGATCCTTGTATATATAAACGCAATCTTAAATTTTTAAAGCAAATAAAAAAACATGTACAAGGACTGCCATATGGGATAACTGATGGTCATATTTTTCCTGAAAGGCGCCTAATGGTTATATGAAACATCTAAAACTTTAGAAACCAGATATGATCCAAGGAAGTGACACACACTGCATGTACCTAATAACAAAAGCCATAGGAAAGATAACCTTTATTGATTGAAATATTGCCAGATCCACTCCTTTGTTTGAATAGCAATGAGCACTGGCGTCAGCACATCCCCTTTGTCATAAATCAATAGACAGCAAAAATGGAGCAACATTAATGTGGGTTAACTCCTATGATAGTTTGCATATTAAGAAACTGAGATTACATATGGCTAGATAATGAGATTCGTTTGCACCATCGTGTTCTTACTTTGAAATGTGGTAGCAACAATTAGAAAGATTCTAATAAGTTAGTTTTGGCACAACGGAAAATTCAGTGCATGTACCTGTAATCAACACTGGCTACGATGGTCAGTTCATCTTCATTCAGTACTGATCAAGCGGCACCATGTTGAGCAAAATCAACAAATTTCTGTCCTTATCTGCTGCAATTGTTTAGCTAGTAAACAAAGCATTTGAACAGATCTCAGCATTCCAAAAATTAAAATTAAAAGATCTCTACAATCTCATTGAGCAAGAAAGAGGCCTTGTCCACCTGCTCTGCCTCTGATCCATCCACGAGAACCACCTCCCTCTTGAATTAATTGCTGATCTCCTCCACCTCTCCCATATGCCACTCCACCACCTTCGTCGCCACCCCCTTCTTATTCACCTACTTCACCTCAATCGATGGCGACGGGCCCAGGGGGCAACCTCCAGGTCCAGTTGCACCGCCATGTTGCTGCCCCGGCTATACTGCTGGTTGGCATGTCGATGTAGATACACTACATTAATTAGTACATATGTCACATTAATCAATGAAGGTTGATCTATTTGTGATGACCCACAAGTATAGGGGATCTATCGTAGTCCTTTCAATAAGTAAGAGTGTCGAACCCAACGAGGAGCAGAAGGAAATGATAAGCAGTTTTCAGCAAGGTATTCTCTGCAAGCACTGAAATTATAGGTAATATATAGTTTTGTGATAAGATAATTCGTAACGAGCAACAAATAACAAAAGTAAATAAAGTGCAGCAAGGTGGCCCAATCCTTTTTGTAGCAAAGGACAAGCCTGGACAAACTCTTATATAGAAGAAAGCGCTCCCGAGGACACATGGGAATTATCGTCAAGCTAGTTTTCATCACGTTCATATGATTCACGTTCGGTACTTTGATAATTTGATATGTGGGTGGACCAGTGCTTGGGTGCTGCCCATACATGGACAAAGATCCCACTTATGATTAACCTCTATTGCAAGCATCCGCACCTACAACAAAAGTATTAAGGTAAACCTAACCATAGCATGAAACATATGGATCCAAATCAGCCCCTTACGAAGCAATGCATAAACTAGGGTTTAAGCTTCTATCACTCTAGCAACCCATCATCTACTTATTACTTCCCAATGCCTTCCTCTAGGCCCAAATAATGGTGAAGTGTCATCTAGTTGATGTTCACATAACACCACTAGAGGAGAGACAACATACATCTCATCAAAATATCGAACGAATACCAAATTCACATGAGTACTAATAGCAAGACTTCTCCCATGTCCTCAGGAACAAGCGTTACTACTCAAAAAGCATATTCATGTTCATAATCAGAGGGGTATTAATGTGCATATAGGATCTGAACATATGATCTTCCACCAAGTAAACCAACTAGCATCAACTACAAGGAGTAATCAACACTACTAGCGACCCACAGGTACCAATCCCAGACTTAGAGACAAGAATTGGATACAAGAGAGGAACTAGGCTTTGAGAGGAGATGGTGCTGGTGATGATGTTGATGGAGATTGACCCCCTCCCGATGAGAGGATCGTTGGTGATGACGATGGCGATGATTTCCCCCTCCTGGAGGGAAGTGTCCCCGGCAGAACAACTCCGTCGGAGCCCTAGATTGGTTCCGCCAAGGTTCCGCCTCGTGGCGGCGGAGTCTCGTCCCGAAAGCTTGTTTATGATTTTTTTGTCCACGAAAGACTCCATGTAGTAGAAGATGGGCATCGGAGGGCCACCAGGGGGCCCACGAGGCAGGGGGCGTGCCCAGGGGGGTAGGGCGCGCCCCCACCCTCGTGGCTGGTGAGTGCCCCCCCTCTGGTACTTCTTGCGCTCAGTATTTTTTATATATTCTGAAAATAACTTCCGTGAAGTTTCAGGACTTTTGGAGCTGTGAAGAATAGGTCTCTGATATTTGCTCCTTTTCTAGCCCAGAATCCCAGCTGCCGCATTCTCCCTCTTTATGTAAACCTTGTAAAATAAGAGAGAATAGGCATAAGTATTGTGACATAATGTGTAATAATAGCCCATAATGCAATAAATATCGATATAAAAGCATGATGCAAAATGGACGTATCAACTCCCCCAAGCTTAATCTCGCTTGTCCTCAAGCGAAAGCCGAAATCGAAAAATATCTCCACATGTTTAGAGATAGAGGTGTCGATAAAAATAAAATACGGACATGAGGGCATCATGATCCTTCTTAGAACATCAGCTTATATAATTATTGTCATATGATCTCTTATGCTAGAGTAATAATTCAATCACAATTTCAAGTATGAATCACAAACTTCATTGAAAACTAACAAACTATAATCTCAGTCATTGGAGCAATTGCAATTTATCATAACATAGGAAAGAGTCAATATAAGAGTTTTTCAGCAAGTCCACATACTCAACTATCATATAGTCTTTCAAAATTGCTAACACTCACACAATACTTATGGGTATGGAGTTTTAATCGGACACAGAGAAAGATATGGGCTTATAGTTTTGCCTCCCAACGTTTTACCTCAAGGGTAATGTCAGCAATAATAGTTCATGAAAACTCACATCCAATTAGCCATATATACCAGGATCTTTCCAACATATTGTGCTTGCCAACAGATAAAATGTAAAAAGGAAAAGTAAGGATCACCATGACTCTTATGTAAGGTAGGAGATAAAAGTAAAAGATAAGCCCTTCACAAAGGGAAGCAGAGATTGTCATGCGCTTTTATGGTTGGATGCACAAAATCTTAATGCGAAAGAACATCACTTTATATTCCCACTTGTGATATGGACCTTTATTATGCAGTCTGTCGCTTTTATTTCTTCCACATCACAAGATCGTATAAAGCTTATTTTCTCCCACACTAATAAATCATACATATTTAGAGAGCAATTTTTATTGCTTGCACTGATGACAACTTACTTGAAGGATCTTACTCCATCCATAGGTAGATATGGTGGACTCTCATGGCAAAACTAGGTTTAAGGGTATTTGGAAGCACAAGTAGTATCTCTACTTGGTGCAAAGAATTTGGCTAACATGAGGGGAAAGGCAAGCTCAATCATGTTGGATGATCCATGACAATATAATTTATCTCAGATGTAAGAAAACATAACCCATTACGTTGTCTTCCTTGTCCAACGTCAACTCTTTAGCATGTCATATTTTAATGAGTGCTCACAATCATAAAAGATGTCCAAGATAGTGTATTTATATGTGAAGACCTCTCTTTCTTTACTACTTCCTATTAATTGCAACGATGACCAAAACTATGTTTGTCAACTCTCAACAACTTTTATTCATCATAATCTTTATATGTGAGCTCATTACTCTCCATAAGATCCATATGATCTCTTTGTTTCTTTTTATTCTTTCCTTTTCTTTTATTCACTCAAGATCGTAGCAAGATAATCAAGCCCTTGACTCAACACTAATCTTTATTATATAGCTCACGGACTCGATTACATAGAGGGATCAGAAAGCAAAACTCACAACTAGATCATACTAAAACTTTATTATACTAGATCAAGATATTACTAAAAGGATCGAACTTAGAAAAACAGTAAAGATAGGAGTGTGATGGTGATACGATACCGGGGGAACCTCCCCCAAGCTTGGTAGTTGCCAAGGGGAGTGCCCATACCCATGTGATCAGTTCTTCTTCGTTGGTGAAGAAGGTGATGGTTTTGTTGATGGCGTAGGATTCTTCCTTAATTTGCGCTTGAGGACAAAATTTTGGTCCCTTAGATCATCGATCTCCTCCTCCAGGCTCGGTATCTTTTTGCATAGTTCCTGCTTGTTTTCCTACAAGAGGCGAAAAGGGATAAACTCGATCTTAGGTTTCTTGACTCTATCCGGGAGGCTTGACTTTTTGAACTCCACATGCATGTCCCCAGGTTGAGGTAATGGGACTTCATCTTCTTCTGAGCTCGTCTCCTCCCTTCCCTTGGGTTCATAGTCCTCTTCTTCTTCCATAGTCCAACCACAATGCTCCACATCTCCATAGACCTTAGGAGCTGCAAGGTAATCAGCCACATAGATTTCTCCTTCCGAATCCTGGGACGACATGTTGCTCTAGTCTACAGCAGGATAGCTCGAAACAAATATAGGAGATATTTGCGTGATACAGGAGTCAAAACCTTCGGGAGATTATATAATGAATTTTTACCGACCAAAATACGCAACGTGCAAGAAAACTGAGTCCGGAGAGCGCATGAGGTGCCCACGAGGCAGGGGGCGCGCCCAGGGGGGTAGGACGCGCCCTCCACCCTCGTGGAGCTCTCGTGTCCTTCCCAGACTGCTTCTTATTTTTCTATTTTTCTAAATATTCCAAAACAGAGAAAAATTGCCATCAGAACTGTTTTGGAGTCGGCTTACTTACCGTACCACATACCTATTCCTTTTCGAAGTCTGAAACATTCTGGAAAGTGTCCCGTATGTACTCCTCCGGGGTTACGGTTTCAATAACATTGGTTTCAACATTTATAGGATTACCTGAGATATAATGTTTAATTCTTTGACCGTTCACCACCTTTGGATTTGTGCCTTCGAAGTTGTTGATTTTTATGGCACCGAAACGATAGACCTCCTCGATAACGTAAGGACCTTCCCATTTAGAGAGAAGTTTTCCTGCAAAAAATCTTAAGCGAGAGTTGTATAACAATACATAATCACCTACATTAAACTCACGCTTTTGTATCCTTTTGTCATGCCATCTTTTAACTTTTTCTTGAAACAATTTGGCATTCTCATAGGCTTGGGTTCTCCATTCATCAAGTGAGCTAATGTCAAATAACCTCTTCTCACCAGCAAGTTTGAAATCATAATTGAGCTCTTTAATAGCCCAATAAGCCTTATGTTCTAGTTCGAGAGGTAAGTGACATGCTTTTCCATAAACCATTTTATACGGAGACATACCCATAGGATTTTTACATGCAGTTCTATAGGCCCATAATGCATCATCAAGTTTCTTGGACCAATTCTTTCTAGATCTATTAACAGTCTTTTGCAAAATTAATTTGAGTTCTCTATTACTCAATTCTACTTGACCACTAGACTATGGATGATAAGGAGATGCAATTCTATGATTAACAGCATACTTAGCAAGCATTTTACGGAAAGCACCATGAATAAAATGTGAACCACCATCAGTCACTAAATATCTAGGGACTCCAAACCTCAGAAAAATAACTTCTTTAAGCATCTTAATAGAGGTGTTATGATCAGCACTACTAGCTGGAATTGCTCCTACCCACTTAGTAACGTAATCAACATCAACTAAAATATGTTTATACCCATTAGAGGCAGTAAACGATCCCGTATAATCAAAGCCCCAAACATCAAATGGTTCAATAACAAGTGAATACTTCTTAGGTATTTCTTGATGTCTAATAGTATTACCAATTCTTTGACATTCATAACAAGATACAACAAACTTACAGGCATCCTTGAAGAGAGTAGGCCAATAAAAACCGGATTGCAATACCTTATGTGCAGTTCTATCTCCAACGTGGTGTCTCCATAAGCTTCGGAATGACACTTGCGTAGAATCTGTTCCTGTTCATGCTCAGGTACACAACCTCTAATAACATCATCTACTCCTTATTTATAAAGGTGTGGGTTATCCCAGAAGTAATGTCGTAAATCATAGAAAAACTTTTTCTTTTGTTGGTACGTGAAACTAGGTGGTATAAACTTAGCAACAATATAATTAGCATAATCAGCATACCATGGAGCAGTGTGAGAAGCATTTATGACATTTAATTGTTCATCAGGAAAGCTATCATCAATAGGTAGTGGGTCATCAAGAACATTTTCCAACCTAGACAAGTTATCTGCAACGGGGTTCTCAGCTCCCTTTCTATCAATAATATGCAAATCAAATTATTGTAGCAAGAGAACCCATCTAATAAGTCTAGGTTTAGCATCTTTCTTTTCCATAAGATATTTAATAGCAGCATGATCCGTGTGAATAGTTACTTTAGAATCAACAATATAAGGCCTGAACTTATCACAAGCAAATACAACTGCTAAGAATTCTTTTTCGGTTGTAGCATAATTTCTCTGGGCATTGTCTAGAGTTTTACTAGCATATTGAATAACATTTAATTTCTTATCAACTCTTTGCCCTAGAACAACACCTACAGCATAATCACTAGCATCACACATAATTTCAAAAGGTAAATTCCAATCAGGTGGCTAAACAATAGGTGCAGAGATCAATGCTTTCTTAAGTATTTCAAATGCTTCTACACAATCATCATCAAAGACGAATGGTATATCTTTTTGTAATAAATTAGTCAGAGGCCGAGGAATTTTTGAGAAGTCCTTAATGAACCTCCTATAAAAACCGGCATGACCAAGGAAACTTCTTATACCTTTGATGTCCTTGGGACATGTCATCTTTTCAATAGCATCAACTTTAGCTTTATCAACTTCAATGCCTCTTTCAGAAATTTTGTGCCCCAAGACAATACCTTCATTAACCATAAAGTGGCACTTCTCCCAATTCAAGACAAGGTTAGTTTCTTCACATCTCTGCAAAACTCGATCAAGGTTGCTTAAGCAATCATCAAAAGAGGATCCATAAATGGAGATATTGTCCATGAAAACCTCACAAATCTTTTCACAAAAGTTAGAGAATATAGCCATCATGCATCTTTGAAAGGTGGCAGGTGCATTACATAAACCAAAAGGCATACATCTATAAGCAAAAGTACCGAAAGGCCAAGTAAAAGTGGTCTTAGATTGATCATCAACTGATACAGGTATTTGATCAATGAAAGCAAAAATGTGTATGTTTGGATAATCTTTCTAGCATTTGATCAATGAAAGGTAAGGGGTAATGATCTTTTTTAGTAGCCTTATTTAATTTGTGGAAATCAATTACCATCCTATAACCTGTAATAATTCTTTGCGGAATCAATTCATCTTTATCATTAGGAACGACAGTAATACCTCCCTTCTTAGGAACACAATGGACAGGACTTACCCACTAACTATCAGCAACGGGATAAATTATACCTGCCTCAAGGAGCTTTAGTATTTCTTTTCTTACCACTTCTTTCATCTTAGGATTCAGTCGTCGTTGGTGATCAATAACTGGTTTGGCATCTTTTTCCAAATTTATTTTGTGTTGACATAGAGTGGGACTAATTCCCTTAAGATCATCAACAGTATATCCAATAACAGCCGGTGCTTCTTCAGAGTTTTCAATAATTTTTCTTCCTCCTTCTCTAAAAGGTTAGCACTAATAATAACAGGATATATCTTCTTTTCATCATGATAAGCATATTTAAGAGTATCATGCAATGGTTTAAGCTCAAACACGGGATCACCCTTGGGTGGAGGAGGACCCCCTAAGATTTCAACAGGCAAGTTGTGTTTAAGAATAGGTCCCTGTTTAAAGAACACTTCACTATTTCCCTTCTTTCATTCATAAACATATCATTTTCATGGTCTAGCAAATATTGTTATAAAGGATCACTAGGAGGTACTGCAATAGAAGCAAGACCGATAATTTCATCTTTACTAGGCAATTCCTCTTCACGGTGTTTTCTACGAAATTTAGAAAAGTTGAACTCATGAGACATATCACCTAAACCAATGGTAACTGAAGGAAATATGCCCTAGAGGCAATAATAAAGTTATTATTTATTTCCTTATATCATGATAAATGTTTATTATTGATGCTAGAATTGTATTAACCGGAAACATAATACATGTGTGAATACATAGACAAACAGAGTGTCACTAGTATGCCTCTACTTGACTAGCTCATTAATCAAAGATGGTTATGTTTCCTAACCATGGACAAAGAGTTGTTATTTGATTAACGGGATCACATCATTAGGTGAATGATCTGATTGACATGACCCATTCCATTAGCTTAGCACCCGATCGTTTAGTATGTTGCTATTGCTTTCTTCATGAGTTATACATGTTCCTATGACTATGAGATTATGCAACTCCCGTTTGCCGGAGGAACACTTTGTGTGCTACCAAACGTCACAACGTAACTGGGTGATTATAAAGGTGCTCTACGGGTGTCTCCAAAGGTACATGTTGGGTTGGCGTATTTCGAGATTAGGATTTGTCACTCCGATTGTCGGAGAGGTATCTCTGGGCCCTCTCGGTAAAGCACATCACATAAGCCTTGCAAGCATTGCAACTAATGAGTTAGTTGTGAGATGATGTATTACGGAACAAGTAAAGAGACTTGCCGGTAACGAGATTGAACTAGGTATTGAGATACCGATGATCGAATCTCGGGCAAGTAACATACCGATGACAAAGGGAACAACGTATGTTGTTATGCGGTCTGACCGATAAAGATCTTCGTAGAATATGTAGGAACCAATATGAGCATCCAGGTTCCGCTATTGGTTATTGACCGGAGACGTGTCTCGGTCATGTCTACATTGTTCTCAAACCGTAGGGTCCGCACGCTTAACGTTACGATGACAGTTTCATTATGAGTTTATGTATTTTGATATACCGAAGGTTGTTTGGAGTCCCGAATGTGATCATGGACATGACGAGGAGTATCGAAATGGTCGAGACATAAAGATCGATATATTGGAAGCCTATATTTGGATATCGGAATCGTTCCGGGTGAAATCGGGATTTTACCGGAGTACCGGGGGGTTACCGGAACCCCCCGGGGGTTATTGGGCCTACATGGGCCCTAAGGGAGAAGAGGAAAGGAGGCAAGAGGTGGCCGCGCACCCCTCCCCTTCCTAGTCCGAATAGGACAAGGAGAGGGGGGCGGCGCCCCCCTTTCCTTTCCCTCTTCTTCCTCTTTCCCACTTCTCCTTCTCCAACTAGGAAAGAAGGGAGTCCTACTCCCGGTGGGAGTAGGACTCCCCCTTGGCGCGCCCTCCTTGGACGGCCGCCCCCTCCCCTTGGCTCCTTTATATACGGAGGCAGGGGGCACCCTAGAAGACACAAGTTGATCTTCGTGATCGTTCCTTAGCCGTGTGCGGTGCCCCCCTCCACCATATTCCACCTCGTTCATATTGTAGCGGTGCTTAGGCGAAGCCCTACGACAGTTGAACATCAAGATCGTCACCACGCCGTCGTGTTGACGGAACTCCTCCCCGAAGCTTTGCTGGATCGGAGCCCGGGGAGCGTCATCGAGCTGAACGTGTGCCAAGAACTCGGAGGTGCCGGAGTAATGGTGCTTGGATCGGTTGAACCAGGAAGACGTACGACTACTTCCTCTACGTTGTGTCAACGCTTCCGCTTCGGTCTATGAGGGTACTAGACAACACTCTCCCCTCTCGTTGCTATGCATCACCATGATCTTGCGTGTGCGTAGGAAATTTTTTGAAATTACTGCGTTCCCCAACAGTGGTATCAGAGCCTAGGTTTTATGGTTTGATGTTATATGCACGAGTAGAACACAAGTGAGTTGTGGGCGATATAAGTCATACTGCTTACCAGCATGTCATACTTTGGTTTGGCGGTATTGTTGGATGAAGCGGCCCGGACCGACATTACGTGTACGCTTAAGCGAGACTGGTTCTACCGCCGTGCTTTGCACACAGGTGGCTGGCGGGTGTCAGTTTCTCCAACTTTAGTTGAACCGAGTGTGGCTCCGCCCGGTCCTTGCGAAGGTTAAAACAGCACCAACTTGACAAACTATCGTTGTGGTTTTGATGCGTAGGTAAGATTGGTTCTTGCTTAAGCCCGTAGCAGCCACGTAAAACTTGCAACAAACAAAGTAGAGGACGTCTAACTTGTTTTTGCAGGGCATGTTGTGATGTGATATGGTCAAGGCATGATGCTAAATTTTATTGTATGAGATGATCATGTTTTGTAACCAAGTTATCGGCAACTGGCAGGAGCCATATGGTTGTCGCTTTATTGTATGCAATGCAATCGCCCTGTAATGCTTTACTTTATCACTAAGCGGTAGCGATAGTCGTAGAAGCATAAGATTGGCGAGACGACAACGATGCTACGATGGAGATCAAGGTGTCGCGCCGGTGACGATGGTGATCATGACGGTGCTTCGGAGATGGAGATCACAAGCACAAGATGATGATGGCCATATCATATCACTTATATTGATTGCATGTGATGTTTATCTTTTATGCATCTTATCTTGCTTTGATTGACGGTAGCATTATAAGATGATCTCTCACTAAATTTCAAGATAAAAAGTGTTCTCCCTGAGTATGCACCGTTGCCAAAGTTCGTCGTGCCCAGACACCATGTGATGATCGGGTGTGATAAGCTCTACGTCCATCTACAACGGGTGCAGGCCAGTTTTGCACACGCAGAATACTCAGGTTAAACTTGACGAGCCTAGCATATGCAGAAATATGGCCTCGGAACACTGAGACCTAAAGGTCGAGCATGAATCATATAGTAGATATGATCAACATAGCGATGTTCACCATTGAAAACTACTCCATTTCACGTGCTGATCGGTTATGGTTTAGTTGATTTGGATCACGTGATCACTTAGATGATTAGAGGGATGTCTATCTAAGTGGGAGTTCTTAAGTAATATGATTAATTGAACTTAAATTTATCATGAACTTAGTCCCTGATAGTATCTTGCTTGTTTATGTTGATTTGTAGATAGATGGCCAGTGCTGTTGTTCCGTTGAATTTTAATGCGTTCCTTGAGAAAACAAAGTTGAAAGATGATGGTAGCAATTACACGGACTGGGTCCGTAACTTGAGGATTATCCTCATTGCTGCACAGAAGAGTTACGTCATGGAAGTACCGCTGGGTGCCAGGCCTGCTGCTGATGCAACTGAGAACGTTAAGAACGTCTGGCAGAGCAAAGCTGATGACTACTCGATAGTTTAATGTGCCATACTTTACGGCTTAGAACCGGGACTTCAACGATGTTTTGAACGTCATGGGGCATATGAGATGTTCCAGGAGTTGAAGTTAATATTCCAACAGAATGCCCGGATTGAGAGATATGAAGTCTCCAATAAATTCTATAGCTGCAAGATGGAGGAGAATAGTTCTGTCAGTGAGCATATACTCAAGATGTCTGGGTATTGTAATCACTTGATTCAACTGGGAGTTAATCTTCCAGATGATAGCGTCATTGATAGAATTCTCCAATCACTTCCACCAAGCTACAAGAGCTTCGTGATGAACTATAATATGCAAGGGATGGATAAGACAATTCCCGAGCTCTTCGCAATGCTAAAGGCTGCGGAGGTAGAAATCAAGAAGGAGCATCAAGTGTTGATGGTCAACAAGACGTACGACTACTTCCTCTACGTTGCGTCAACGCTTCCGCTTCGGTCTACGAGGGTACGTAGACAACACTCTCCCCTCTCATTGCTATGCATCACCATGATCTTGCGTGTGCGTAGGAATTTTTTTGAAATTATTGCGTTCCCCAACAGTAACAACATCCTTTTCGCAGTCTATCCTAGCATTAACAGTGTTTGAGAAGAGTCTACCAAATATAATGGGACAAAAGCTATCTTGTGTGGAACCAAGAACAAGAAAATCAGCAGGATATTTAGTTTTCCCACACAAGACTTCAACATCTCTAACAATCCCAATTGGTGAAATAGTATCTCTATTGGCAAGTTTAATTGTGACATCAATATCTTCTAACTCAGCAGGTGCAATATCATGCATAATGTCTTTGTATAAGTCAATATGTATTGCACTAGCACTGGCACCCATATCACACAAGCCATGATAACAATGATCTCCTATTTTAACAGAAATAACAGGCATGCCTACCACAGGTCTATGTTTATCTTTAGCACAAGGTTTAACAATTCTAGCAGTTTCATCACAGAAGTAAATAACATGCCCATCAATATTATCAGCCTAAGGAGATCCTTAACAATAGCAATATTAGGTTCAACTTTAACTTGCTCAGGAGGTGTATAGGTTCTAATATTGCTTTTACGAACCACAGTTGAAGCTTTAGCATGATCTTTTATCCTAACAGGAAAAGGTGGTTTCTCAACATAAGCAGTAGGAACAATAGGATCATTATAAGTGATAGTCTTTTCTTCAACTTTAATAGGTGCAGCTACTTTTACTTCTATGGGGGGTGATATTTAAACCACTTCTCCTTAGGGAGATCAACATGAGTAGCAAAATATTCACAGAAAGAAGCTACTATCTCATAGTCAAGTCCATATTTAGTGCTAAATTTACGGAAAACATCGGTATCCATAAAAGATTTAACACAATCAAACTTAGGTGTCATACCTGACTCCTTACCTTATCGAGATCCCAATCTTCAGAGTTGTGTTTAATTCTTTACAATAAATCTCATTTGAATTCAATAGTCTTCATCATAAAAGAGCCAGCACAAGAAGTATCGAGCATGGTGCGATTGTTGTCAGAAAGCCGAGCATAAAATTTTTGAATAATCATTTCTCTCGAGGGCTCATGATTGGGGCAGGAATATAACATTGACTTAAGCCTCCCCCAAGCTTGAGCGATGATTTCTCCTTCGTGAGGCCAAAAATTATATATATAATTACAATCACGATGAACAAGATGCATAGGATAAAACTTCGGATGAAATTCCAATTTCAATCGTTTGTAGTTCCATGATCCCATATCATCGCATAGCCTATACCATGTCAATGCATCTCCCCCCAAAGATAAAGGGAAGACCTTCTTCTTGATAACATCATCGGGCATACCTGCAAGCTTAAATAAACTACAAAACTTCATCCACATATATTAGGTGCTCATCAGGATGTAATGTTCCATCTCCTGCAAAAGGATTAGCTAGCAGTTTTTTTATCATACCCGAAGGAATTTTAAAGTAAAAATTTTCATTTTCAGTAGGTTGAGTAGGTTGAGTAGGTTGAGGAGCAATTCTTTACTCTACTGGTCGGGGTGAAGATACCCTGAACAAGCCCCTCAGAGGATTACTTTCCATAGTAACAAGTGACAGTAAATTTCAGCACACTATATAATTTTTTTCTTACCAAATTCCACCTACCAAAGGCGCTTCACTCCCCAACAACGGCGCCAGAAGAGAGTCTTGATGACCCACAAGTATAGGGGATCTATCGTAGTCCTTTCGATAAGTAAGAATGTCGAACCCAACGAGGAGCAGAAGGAAATGATAAGCGGTTTTCAGCAAGGTATTCTCTGCAAGCACTGAAATTATAGGTAATAGATAGTTTTGTGATAAGATAATTCGTAACGAGCAACGAGTAACAAAAGTAAATAACGTGCAGCAAGGTGGCCCAATCCTTTTTGTAGCAAAGGACAAGCCTGGACAAACTCTTATATAGAAGAAAGCGCTCCCAAGGACACATGGGAATTATCATCAAGCTAGTTTTCATCACGTTCATATATGATTCACGTTCGGTACTTTGATAATTTGATATGTGGGTGGACCGGTGCTTGGGTTCTGCCCATACTTGGACAAACATCCCACTTATGATTAACCTCTATTGCAAGCATCCACAACTACAACAAAAGTATTAAGGTAAACCTAACCATAGCATGAAACATATGGATCCAAATCAGCCCCTTATGAACTAACGCATAAACTAGGGTTTAAGCTTCTGTCACTCTAGCAACCCATTATCTACTTATTATTTCCCAATGCCTTCCTCTAGGCCCAAATAATGGTGAAGTGTCATGTACTCGACGTTCACATAACACCACTAGAGGAGAGACAACATACATCTCATCAAAATATCGAACGAATACCAAATTCACATGACTACTAATAGCAAGACTTCTCCCATGTCCTCAGGAACAAACGTAACTACTCACAAAGCATATTCATGTTCATAATCAAAGGGGTATTAATGTGCATATAGGATCTGAACATATGATCTTCCACCAAGTAAGCCAACTAGCATCAACTATAAGGAGTAATCAACACTACTAGCAACCCACATGTATCAATCCCAGACTTAGAGACAAGAATTGGATACAAGAGATGAACTAGGGTTTGAGAGGAGATGCTGATGGAGATTGACCCCTCCCGATGAGAGGATCGTTGGTGATGACGATGGCGATGATTTCCCCCTCCCGGAGGGAAGTGTCCCCGGCAGAACAGCTCTACCGGAGCCCTAGATTGGTTCCGCCAAGGTTCCGCCTCGTGGCGGCGGAGTCTCATCCCGAAAGCTTGCTTATAATTTTTTTTCTCCACGAAAGACTCCATATAGTAGAAGATGGGCATCGGAGGGCCACCAGGGGGTCCACGAGGGAGGGGGCGCGCCCAGGGGGGTAGGGCGCGTCCCCACCCTCGTGGCTGGTGAGTGGCCCCCCTCTAGTACTTCTTGCGCTCAGTATTTTTTATATATTCTGAAAATAACTTTCGTGAAGTTTCAGGACTTTTGAAGCTGTGCAGAATAGGTCTATAATATTTGCTCCTTTTCCAGCCCAGAATCCCAGCTGCCGGCATTCTCCCTCTTTATGTAAACCCTATAAAATAAGAGAGAATAGGCATAAGTATTGTGACATAATGTGTAATAACAACCCATAATGCAATAAATATCGATATAAAAGCATTATGCAAAATGGACGTATCAATTTGTAAATCATATATATGCACTCGCAAAATGACAGTCAGTAGAAAGGCTTATAAGATCATGATCGGCAGTTGTTCTTGAATAGATGAATTACTTCTTAAGTAAATAAACAGTCGTCCATAAATCTGCATCCAGAAATCAAGCGGGAAATTGTGGAAATTGTGCCCCCTCCGAGCCTCCTAGGCCTCCTCCTTTTGTTTCACCGATGTTGTCGGGTCTTCCAACTTAATCCCCCTGCACAAATAGATCAGAGAAGAGACAGTTGAACACACAAATAGATCGGAAAAGAGACGGTCATATTGAGTCCGGATGGAGGATTCCAAGCCGCCTTCCTCGTAGCGTTAGTGTCAGATGTAAATACCTGTGTTCCTCCTTGATGTAGGGAGTGGCCAGCATGGCCTTGCGCCGCTCCCGCAACGTGACCATGCCCTACCCTAGGGTTCCGCGACGACGGGGGCGGCGGCGTCCCACAACCACACCCTCCCATCGGTCCTGCCCTGATGTGGGGTTCCGTGATGGAGACGGCGTTCTGGGAGGTCGCGTCAGTGCCGGGCGGCGGAGGAGCAAAGATGTTGGGCGGCGGAAGATTCCGCGGTGGCGGTGGCGGCGGCGGCGTTCGTGCCCTAGGAAATAGATCGAGGGAGTAGCACTATGGGATCGAGAGGACGGTAGCGGCGACGGGAGGGGATGGAGAGGACGGCGGCGGCGACGGGAGGGGATCGAAAGGAACGGTGTTCCTCCTGCGGGGTGGTTTTCTTAGGGGTGCGTGCGTGGGATGGGGTGAGGTGGGGTGGGGAGGTGACGAAAAAAACCAACGAAAAAAACCGTCTCTGTTGGGACGAAAATTGACCGGCAAAGACTACCAACTGCTCCATTAGAAATAGAGATTAATTTGTTGTGTGTACTTATCAACAGAAGCCGCCACATGGGAAGCTTTTCCCTCTAGCTAGTGTTTTATCCTCCCGGAGGTGATTTTATTGCTGCCGTCGAGATTTGCTTCCCTCCCCTACGGCAAATTTGACAATTTTGATATGTGGATAAAATCATTTCACAAAATAAACTGTCCCTAATTTTTTTTACTTAGTTGACCTTTTTGAGTGGCGGCTGACACGAAGGCGCCACACTATACTGTGCAACACCTGACTGACAGGCGCTACACGCCTACCCAGCATCGCATCCAAGACTGCCTAAAAATTACTAAGTCAATGTGCAGCGCCTAAAAGCTAGGCACCACACTATATAGTGTAGCGCCTAGCGTCTAGGCGTTGCACTAGTGGTTGCTCTGCACACCGACTTAGTAATTTTCAGATCACCCAGATGCGATGCTGGCTAGGTAGTCAGGCGCTACACAGTGTATTGTGGCGCCTTCGTATCGAACGCCAGTCAAAAATGTCAGCTGAGTGAAAGTTTTTTAGGAGCAGTTCATTTTGTGAAACGATTTCATCCACAGATCAAAATTGTCAAATTTGACTCCCCCGACGCCTAGACTTCGGTTTGGGCTGATTAAGGGGTGATCCCTGGATCACTTCCCGGCCTTGATCGATATATTGGCGGAGAGAAGGGAGTTAGGGCTCCTCCACAACACCCGATTGAAAGATTCTTGAGAAAGCCACGTACGGCCGCGTATACATGTGTGCACCCCCAGGCGGCCACGCTCCGAAATTGCAACGCACCACAAGTCAACAACCACAATACCCGCGCAACAACGCCCTACGGCACGAGAGACAATCACAGGGATTTAGAAAAGTGAGACAGGCGATCGATGGCGGCGGCCGCGCTAGGGTTAGCGGCGAGGAGGCTGGGCGGCGGCGCGCTCCGGCAGACACAGACGCGGGTCGTCGAACTGGGGCAACGGCGGCTCCTGCCGAGGTCTATCCACACCGAGGTACGCGCCTTCACATCTCGATTGATCGATTGCTTGGCAGCACCACACGGGCACACGCACGACCACTCCTGAAGCAGCAATGCACACAATCGATTCCTGAAGAGCCTAACAAAACCAACATTGCTCCATCGTGTCGCCAGCAGCAGCAGCACAATTGCACCAAGAAAGACGGCGTCATGAAGCGGATCGAGAAGGCCAAGGAGGAGCTGTTCGATCTTTCGGCCGAGGCGCACAAGACGTACGGGCAAGACCCGGACCCGGCCTGCCGGAAGAACTTTGAGCTGCTCCGCGACCTCTTCAACCACGTCAAGCGTCGGCCCGACGACCCCGTCTGGTATATATGATCCATCGATCCCAACCCAAACATGTACTTACCATATTGTTTAACTGAGGTAGCCAATGTGAATATGTGATGTCGCAGGAATGTGGCTATGGGGGCGAGATTAAGGCACGATCTGGTACATTTAGCGGGCACTTATGCGTTGGTCCTTGGGGCGAGCATTGGTGCCAGCTACATGTTTTCTGAAGCGATCCTGTGGGCGGCATTGCCTTCGCCAAGGGACGGCGACTAGCTAAGTTTAGTAGTACACAAGTAGTGGAGAACATGACTAGAATCTAGCCCCTCTGTTCCTAAATATGTATTTTTAGATATTTCAATATAAACTATATACAAAGTAAAATAAATGAATCTACTCTCTAAAATACGTTTATACACACACAAAACTGCTGCCTTGATTCCATGGGGATGAAGCTCGGCCCCCACCGCCAGTCCATTGCGAGTGATTCTCCACATGTTTTTTGTGTGGAATACACATGAGTATGCGTATCGTCGAGTATGCGTATCGTCGATTGATAGAAGGAGAGGGTAGAAGAATACCCGTCCGCAGAGTTACATGTTACAGCCTGAGCACGGGCAAAGGCCATAGGCCGAAAACCAGAAAACTACGTCTCCCCGCTCGCCTGCCTATCCACTCTAGCGAGCCAAACGCTCATGTCGCTACGAAAGAGGCCTGCAAGAGCCCATTCCTTCCGAGTGTTCACGATGAGCCGTAACGCGACCTGCAGCGATGGAGAGGCACGATCAAACACGACCGCGTTCCATAATCCAAGCCAACCCATGTGGCTGGGGACTAGCGTCAATGGTTGAGGTCTCCCCCTCTTCCCGTTATTCATTCCCATGCACAAATGGTAGGCCGGTTTAACAGTGAATTCACCAATCTTTGTGATGTTCCTGTTGGAAATATGAGCAAATTACTACGAGATTTAATCCGAATAAACAGAATATAAATCATGACCACAGCAGTAGAGATTAAACTAATCATGCGAACTAGCATAGCAGATGAACATATCACATCTAGGGCACATATTAGAAACATGAATTCTACCACGATCTCGAACAGGAAGGATATAATCACATACGATGCAACGGGTGCAGCACCGCCGGCGTTGATGTTGTCGCCCATGTCGTCGAGGATGAGGTTGCCGAGGTCGGGGAAGAAGTCGTCGCTGCCAGCAGTCGCGCGAGTGCGCTCCCCAAAAACCTGATCGTCCCTCTCCCGTACAGGATCATGAGAGGCGGGGTTCCGGAGGCCTGCTGTCCCTTCTCGCGGTGCACGCCGGAAGGAGGGATGGAGAAGACTAGTTCGGCGGCGCAATGATCTGAAACGGTGATGAGAAACCATACGAAGCAGCGGCTAGGGTAGACGTCTGTCTGACTATATATTGCGAGCCGGGTAGGTCGTGGGAGTAAACCCCACGTCCGAGTCGTCACGATCCAAAAGAATCAGAAACGGTTCAGTAATTAACGCGTCGTTAATTATTAATTAATGACTCATTAATTTTCCCATGCAGCAAAAATATAGACAACATGCATAGCTCTGTCCTCAACTCAGCTCAATCTCGCAACTCGCGGCGCGTCGCGTCGTGACGAGGCGAGGCGAGGCGTGGTGTGGCGTGGCGAGGAGGAGGAGCGCGCGTGTAGGTCTCCTCTTCTCATGCTCATACAAGTGGTAGAAGAGCTCACCTTATAAAGAGGTGCAACTCTCTCTCAACTTCCAAGGTGGGACTAAACTTTAGCCTCACTCACTCCACTCACATGTGTGCATGAATGGGCCAAGAGAATTTCAAAATTTTAGTTGGGCTTTGGGCCAAAGGCCTACTAGCAAAATTCCAACAATCCCCCACAAAGTCTCATTGGCACATCTCATCATTTAGTTCCAAAATATTGTTTTATATATCGGTGCTTAGTGGAGACTGTGAGTTGAACTTCCACTTAGAAATTTATGCTACACTAGGTCACAACTTGAATAGTGGACTATGCCTTGAACTACAAGTTTTCTGTGAAACTAGTTTCACACAAATTCTTGACCGATACTGGGCTGCCGCAAGGCTTCCCCGCGGGTGGAGCATATACGTCATACTCCAGGGCCTTTCATGAATTTATTAAAGAACACCCAATTCTCACAGACTGCGACGTTGATAGTCAAATTCATATAGGTGTGTTCCTCAGAAGATGTTCTGCAGGACAACATCTCTGCTTACCCGAATAAGCCACTTGGAACACATTAAGATAAGTATCAACCTGCCATGCAGATCAGGAGAGTATTGCATCTTCACGGAGTGGGATAATTAATATAGGGATACTCTCCTTCCAGCTGACCAACAGCTTGTCTCCCACTTCTACTTCACGGGATCTCCGATCACATAGAGTGGGTTACCACTATGGACAACTCATGCGGTGGGTCTCAAACCCATCTCCATCGATGCATTATCTATCACATTACGTGATAGACCCTTTGTGAAGGGATCTGCCAAGTTTTTCGACCTTTGGATATAATCCAACGTAATAACTCCAGAGTTCCTCAATTTTCTAACAGATTTTAATCTCCTCTTCACATGCCTTGAGGACTTCATATTGTCCTTAGAACTGTTTATCCTGACGATCACAGTTTGATTATCACAGTTCATCAGGATAGGGGGTATTGGTTTTTCAACCATAGGTAACTCCATCAAGAGTTCACGAAGCCACTCTACTTCAACAGTGGCAGTGTCTAATGCTGTGAGTTCTGCTTCCGTAGTTGACCTCGTTAAGATGGTCTGCTTGCAAGACTTCCAGGAAACAGCGCCACCACCAAGTGTAAAAATATAACCACTTATGGCCTTAATCTCATCAGCATCAGATATCCAGTTTGAGTCACTATAACCCTCCAGTACCCTTGGATATCCGGTGTAGTGAATCCCATAGCTCGCGGTGCCTTTCAAATAGCGCATAACTCTCTCAAGCGCATGCCAATGATCATATCCCGGTTTTGACACAAACTGACTCAGCTTGCTCACAGCAAAAGAGATGTCAGGCCTCGTGGCACTCGCCAAATACATAAGCGAGCCAATAATCTGAGAATACCTCAGTTGATCTCTAGCAATCCGTCGATTCTTTCGAAGCAACACACTAGCATCATATGGAGTTGGAGAAGGCGTGCAGTCGCTATACCCAAAACGACTCAAGACCTTTTCCACATAATGAGACTGAAGCAGTGTGATTCCACCATTCTCATCTCTCAACAGCTTGATGTTTAAGATAACATCAGCTACTCCTAGATCCTTCATCTCAAAACAGCGAGATAAGAAATCCTTAACCTCCTTGATTAAATCAAGTTTGGTTCCAAAGATCAATATGTCGTCGACATACAGACAAAGAATAACTCCTTCGCCCCCACCATAGCGATAGTACACGCACTTATCACCATCGTTTACTACAAAGCCGACAGCAGTTAATGTTCTTTCGAACTTCTCATGCCACTACTTAGGAGCTTGTTTAAGGCCATATAAAGACTTTAATAACTTGCACACCTTTCCTTTCTGACCAGGTACTACAAAACCATCTGGCTGATCCATGTAAATTTCCTCCTTCAACTCTCCATTAAGGAAAGCCGTCTTAACGTCCATTTGATGAACGAGAAGACCATGTGAGGCAGCCAGTGATAGTAGCACCCGAATTGTGGTCAGTCTAGCCACGGGTGAGTAAGTATCAAAGAAGTCTTCACCTTCTTTCTGGGTATAGCCCTTGGCCACAAGCCGTGCCTTGTATTTTTCAATCGTACCATCAGGTCTAAGCTTCTTCTTGAACACCCACTTACATCCTACAGGTTTGCACCCATATGGACGGTCAGTGATCTCCCAGGTACCGTTAGCTAAGATGGAATCCATCTCGCTACGTACAACTTCCTTCTAGTAGTCAGCATCAGTAGATGCATAGGCTTCTGAAATAGTCCTGGGTGTGTCATCCACGAGGTACACAATGAAATCATCACCAAAAGACTTTGCAGTCCTCTGTCTCTTACTCCTCACAGAAGTTCCATTGTTACCCTCAACAGGATTCTCAACGTGTTCCATCGCAATGGTGGGTTCAGGAATTACAGTGAATTCCTCACTAGATGGAGTAGGTATCTCCTGATTTGATGAACTCGACATATCCTTCATAGGAAATATGTCCTCAAAGAAAGTTGCATCATTTGATTCCATAATCGTACCAACATGCATGTCGGATACCTCAGATTTTATTATCAAAAATCTAGCCGATGCTATGAAAAGCATAGCCCAGAAAAACATAATCCATGATTTTTGGTCCAAACTTGCGCTTCTTGGGAATTGGTATATTGACTTTCTCCAAACAACCCCAAATACGTAGGTAAGAGAGTTTCAACCTTTTCCTTTCCCATTCCTCAAATGGAGTCATGGTCTTATGCTTTGTGGGAACTCGGTTTAGGACATGACACGCGGTCATTAGCGCCTCCCCCCACCATCCCTTGGATAGACCCGAAGTGTCTAACATGGTGTTAACCATATCAGTTAGAGTTCGATTCTTTCTTTCGGCTACCCCATTTGACTGGAGTGAGTAAGGAGGCGTCCTCTCATGGATTATACCATGTTCCGCATAAAACAGATCAAATTCATTGGAAAAATACTCTCCACCACGATCGGACCTAAGCCGTTTAATTTTTCGATCAAGTTGGTTCTCTACCTTAGCTTTATAGTTTTTAAAGAAAGTCAAAGCCTCATCTTTTGATTTCAGAAGATACACATAACAATATCTAGTGGAGTTATCAATCAACATCATGAAGTATCTCTTTCCACCTTTTGTCAACACGCCATTCATCTCACAAAGATCAGAATGTATAAGCTCTAGTGGCGCCAAGTCTCTTGCCTCTACAGTCTTATGGGACTTGCGAGGTTGCTTAGCTTGCACACATACTTGGCACTTGGAGCCTTTGACAGTAGAGATTTTCGGAATTAAATTCATATTGGCTAACCGCGTTATGCAACCAAAGTTAATATGACAGAGTCGTGAATGCCAAATATCCGACTCATTATTGTGGCAAACATTATTAATAACTTTAGTGCAAATATCTGATAAAGATAGGCGGAACAAGCCTCCGCACTCATAGGCTTTTCCAACAAATTGTCCACACTTAAAAATTACAACTTTATTGGATTCGAAAACCAACTTAAAACCATCTCGACATAAACGGGAACCGCTAACGAGATTTTTATTGATGGACGGCACATGATGAACGTTCTTCAGACGCACAGTCTTCCCCGAAGTAAACTTCAGATCGACCGTACCAATACCTCGAACGATGGCATGTGACCCGTTCCCCATCAGCACGGGTGAAGTCCCTGTTGGCTGGTAAGAAGAAAATATGGAGGCGTCAGCACAAACATGTACATTGGCACCGGTGTCAATTAACCAATCAGGGGATTGAAATACTGAAAGGATGGTAGGAAAAATACCGTACCCTGATTCCTTCATATCAGTATCACCGATGACAACATTAGGAAAAATACCGTACCCTGATTCCTTCATATCAGTATCACCAATGACAACATTAGCGGACTTGCCGCTCCTCTCATGTTCGCGCTCCTCAAAGCGGTTAGGACACTTTGAAGCCCAGTGATTAGGATCACCGCAGACATGGCAAAGTCCCTTCCCCTTCTTATGAGAATTCTTCTTGAAGTTGGTAGAATGTGATGGCTTGTTCTTTGTATCAAACTTGCCTTTGCCCTGAGTTTTATTCTTATTGTTTTTGTACTTGTTGGGCTGGGAGTTCTTCTTCTGTACCATGTGGGCACTAGAACCTCCCTCAGCAACTCGAGCATGTGTGTCCTTTGCTCTCGCCTTCTCTTCAACATCAAGAGTACCAATGAGATCCGCAACGGAAAATTCCTGTCTCTTGTGTTTCAGGGAAGTAGCAAAATTGTTCCACGAAGGTGGAAGCTTGGCAATGATGCCTCCGGCAACAAATTTGTCCGGCAACACACACTTGAAGTACTCAAGTTCTTTTGCGAGCGACTGTATCTCATGAGCCTGCTGTACAACAGGGCGCTCATCAGTCATCTTGTAGTCATAGAATTGCTCCATGACGTACAACCCGCGGCCGGCGTCCGGGGCACCAAACTTGGCCTCGAGCGCAGCCCACATGTCCTTGTCGTTGTCAAATGACATATACGAATCCACAATGGAGTCATCAAGAACACTCAGAAGAGCGCCTTTAAAGAGGGTATCGATCTTCTCAAAAGCTTCCAGCTGTGCTGGATTAAGATCGCTCTCAGGCTTGCCCTTGGTGGCATCATAGCAGCCCATGGTCTGAAACCAGTAGACTGCTTTCGTGCGCCACCTTTTATATTGCGCCCCCTTAAAGGCAGGCGGTTTCAGATGCGCAGCAAAACCACTCGGAGTAAATTGCCTATAATCAGGTTTTTGGATTGTTAGAAATATGAGCAAATTACTACGAGATTTAATCCGAATAAACAGAATATAAATCATGACCACAGCAGCAGAGATTAAACTAATCATGCGAACTAGCATAGCAGATGAACATATCACATCTAGGGCACATACTAGAAACATGAATTCTACCACGATCTCGAACAGGAAGGATAGAATCACATACGGTGCAGCGGGTGCAGCACCGCCGGCGTTGATGTTGTCGCCCATGTCGTCGAGGATGAGGTTGCCGAGGTCGGGGAAGAAGTCGTCGTTCACGAAGTCGTCGCTGCCAGCAGTCGCGCGAGTGCGTCCGTTCATTATTAATTAATGACTCATTAATTTTCCCATGCAGCAAAAATATAGACAACGTGCATAGCTCTGTCCTCAGCTCGGCTGAATCCCGCAACCCGCGGCGCGACGCGGCGCGGCGTATCGTGACGAGGCGAGGCGACCGAGGAGGAGGAGCGCGCGTGTAGGTCTCCTCTTCTCATGCTCATACAAGTGGTAGAAGAACTCACCTTATAAAGAGGTGCAACTCTCTCTCAACTTCTAAGGTGGAACTAAACTTTAGCCTCACTCACTCCACTCACATGTGTACATGAATGGGCCAAGGGAATTTCAGAATTTTAGTTAGGCTTTAGACCAAAGGCCTACTAGCAAAATTCCAACAATCCCCCACAAAGTAATCATGAGTACCATGACCCCGATAACAATCTGCACAATATCACTAACGTCGTCTACGAAAAACATGACCTCGAGTTTGGATGAGTCCCAAGCGTCACCCCTGGGCAGAAAGGAGATTACTGACATGGTTATCATGATGTATTTTGACCTTGGAGCCGTCTCCAATCCGTCAAACTAGTCCTTCCACCAGAAGGTCACGTCCATGCAAAATACTACAAAAAAGTGAAAGGCCCTCCTGCAGAACATGTTACATTTATAATCCAGCTATTAGGAAAGTACCTTGCTTTGAGATCTCTCGCACACCAAGAAGAGTGGACATGTAAGATACGTCAAGCCCGTGTTGCCAACAAAGCTTGGTCAAAAGCCTCCATGTCCCGAAAACCAAGCCCCCTTCCGCTTGTGAGTACACATTTAGTCCCACACAATCCAATGCACACTCTTTTCACCATGAGGTTCATCCCACCAGAATTTCGACGAGATGGATGATAGGTGCCGACACATTTTCTTTGTAAGGTGAAAACAACTCATGGCGTATGTTGGTGTTGACCATAGGACAGATTTAACCAGTACTTCCTTTGCCGCCTTTGACATACTCTCTGACCTTTCCATCTGACACCTTTTTTTAGAAAAGAAGGAAGTCCCTCGGTCTATGCATCTGGGCGATGCATGCAGTCATTTTATTAATTATTCACAAAAGATCTTACAAAGAAATACAACAGTAAGTCTGAATCCACTATCTAGGCAACATCTGTCGCTACTCCTATACAGATGATGAAGGGATGCTGATAGTCCGGGCCTAATTATTTTATAAAGGGAATATTTAATATCGCGAAGATACCAATTACACCCGGCCTCTGCAACAACGCAATACCCTAATGGCATTACGGATGCACACAGCCAAAAGAAGAAGAAGAAGAAGAAGAAGAAGAAGAAGAAGAAGAAGAAGAAGCTAAAAAAAAGAAAAGCCCCGCTACAGAAACAACACCTGAAGTCCAAGTTCTTCAAAAGTGACACCTCAAAGAAGAAAACAGTGCGCAAGCGCCGTCGTCACCCGATCGTAGATTTTTGGTTTTCACCCCGAAGATAGTCCCCGCACTCAAAACAATGCTTTCAACAAGACCATTATCAGGCACAACCAATTAAGCCTGGATTTTCACCCTGAGAGGTAAGACTTTGAACTGCACCTGTGCTGCCGCCCCCACTTACATACCGCTGCTACAAAATCTGAAACTCCAAGCAAGTTCCTCATCGCCACAAAGGCTCCAATCATCATTACTAGTCCTCCGATCTCGACTTCCATGACATTCTCCGCCTCTGACTTCACCATGGAACTAAACATATCCCTTGATGGCAATAGATAGCAGAGCTTCGCAACGCTCCCTCCTTAACGAAGAACCAGTGGGCACGACCAAGTCCCACCTGATCCAGCAATCTCCAGGCATAACGCGCCCATGGGAGTTCGCCGGCAGAGCCTTCCGGAACCCGACACTTCGACCAGATCAAGAAGGACAGGCGTCGGGCAGATCTTCGTCTTGTCACTTGAGGAACCCTAGGACCGCCCCTTAAATCAGGCCGAGCCTGCAGCCCCATGCCACGGCACCCCGAATCAGATCGGGGCAGTGCGCGGATCTGTCATCACATCAAGAGCAGCAGGAGCGCCGGGAAAGGGCGCTCGCCGGTAGCCAACAGCGCGCCGCCGCGCATGGAGGAGTAGGCCACACAAATGCAATGGACGACCGCTGCCTCGGCCTTGAATCTGAGGGGAAAGCGCCACACCACGAGAGAGAGCTCGCCCCGCCGCCACCGTCCGCAGCACGGGCTTAGCCTGGTCGCCTCCTCCGGCGATGGCGAGGGGAGGATGGAGGGGTGGGGCTTGAGGTGGCCGGTGGCTGGGTCTCCCCCCATGTCGCCCATGAGAGCGACGCGGGGGTCGTGTGCGTCATGCAGGTCTTAATACCACAGGCCTTGTAGCCAGACCTAACATCTAAGACCTGAGGCCCCAACCTAGCCACTTGCCGGGTCTGGGGCACACACCGGTCCGGCACGCTCTCAGAGGCCGCGCGCCACCAACTGCCACCGCTTCATCTCCAGAGCTGTACTGACGCATCAACGTTGCTTGGTCTAGCTGTCATCGAAGCCACCATGGCGCCCAACGACACCACCTCCCTACATGCAAATAGCTGAGCACGTCGCGGTCGCTAAAGATACACCTCAAGTCTTTGGAAGATCTATCGTGCGTAGCACCTGCCGACCAAGCATGACAAAGCGTAGCACCTGTCGGTCAAGCATGACTTCACATCTCCACCGAAGCTTCATGCAAGAGGAAGTCGCTCCACCTCTTGCCTCTGACTTCTAGCGCTGCTCCACAAACTATGCTCCAAGGAGAGAAACAACACGACAGTGCCGCCATCGTCCAATCTGGAACACCAGATACTAGGGTTTCCCCCGGAGCAGCACGAGTGGGTCGACAGTAGTTACACGACAAGGTAACGGCGTAGAACATCGCCATCGCCTGTCGTCAGCTCGATTTTCACCGGCAACCATGTCTCCCCAACTCGCAGCCGGGACTAGATGATGGATCTCGAGATCCGATCACCAAGCCTCTAGCTGACCCTCCGACGAAGAAGATGACCATCTCCACTGGCTACACCCGCCAGAACAGATCTGCTAGAGGTGCCGCCGAGCAGTCCACTAGGCCCTCGACGCCGTCGCCGATCTAAAGCCAGATGATGTGCCGCCGAAGACCGCATCGCGCCGCTGCCCGATCCAGGCCAGCCACCGCAGGCAGCCGCCCATGGCCCGAGGTAGGGCCGACCACCACCGCCGTCGTCGAAGTCATCGTCGCCGCTTCTAGATTGGCCGCACCTCCACGTGCGTTGGGGCCCCGCCATCCCTGAGATGCAGGAGGGAGGAAGGGCCCCCGCCACTGCTGTCGGCCTCCGGGCGCAGGCTGGCGACGTCCTCCGGCGGCAGCGGGAGGAAGGGAGGAAGATGAGTTAGGCCCCGGCGGCGGCTAGGGTTGGGGTGCCACCCGAGTCGCCTAGAACATTCACGAACATGTTTGAAAGTCCCATCCTTGGATCTTCCCTCAACCATTGGTAGGCCAAGGTATCTCTCACTGAGAACTTCTGACTAAATACATATGACATTTGTTAGGTCCACTTTATCCTCCTCAACGCACCCCTTCCTGAGAAATATGGATAACTTATGTAAATTAACTTTCTGTCATGGCGCCACTTCATAATCCCGAGGGATGGTTCGAAGAGCTTGCAAATTATACCGTGAAGACTCAAGAAAGACTACACTATCATCAGTAAAAACAAAAGTGGGTTACCTTGGGGCCAGTGCTCCCAAAGGAAATCCCCTCGATATAGTTTACACTCTGGGCATGTTTTAGCAAAGCAGAAAATCCTTCAATGCAGAATAAAATGAGATATGGGGAGAGAGAGTCTGCATGCCGCAAACCCCTGCATGGAAAAAAACTATGAGAGGGACCCCATTTAGCTTCACTGAAAACCTAGTTGTAGTGACACATCTCATGATCATCTGAATCCAACTCTCTGCGAAACCCAACCAGCTCATCATTTGTTCTAGAAAGATCCACTCTACTCAATTGTACGCTTTCATCATATCTAGCTTGACTACACAAAGCGGCTTCTTTCTTCTCCTTGTCCTGATTGCATGAGCACACTTGCAGGGCCGTCTCCAGAAAATTGGGGCCCCGGTACGAAATGTAAAACGAGGCCCTACTTTTTTTTACAAATCATATAACTAAAAGATTAATATAATTAAATCATACTCTCACTTCATTATATATATATAGCTAAAATTGTAAAGTTAGTACTAAAAATAAAATAAAAAACAGACCTGATGTTCTACTGAAAATCATCATCCGACTGGTCTATGTATCCATTCTTCACCGCTGCGAATTGTGATGCGATAGACGAGATCGAGTGAAAAATTCTTCTACATCACATCGCCAACAACAGGTCAAGTTGCTGCCGGGAAAGTTATAGAAACAATCAAACCACTGAGCCAATAAACAATAGACTACATAGAGATAGAAAAAATAAAAAGCCTAAAAACCAGTACGTGCGTGGATCACAAACTCACAGTTGATCTGCTGGCTCGTGGTAGTGGTATATACGTGAATCACAAAATCCAAGTGATCCCTTATGTGTTTGCTTCCGTAATACTGTTAGTAGACGCGTGGATCACAGGCCGAGAGCTTCTCGTCAATGACTATTCTAACAGGCCTGTCCAAGCAATCGGCGACTCGGATGAACGGCTTAACGGGTCATAAATTCATGTCATGGGGACCCGGAACGGACGAACGGAGGAAACAGGTCATGCGGGTAGATCTACAGAGGAAGACGAAGACATAGAACAGGGCAGATGGGCAGGCGGCGCGCAGATGAAACGTCGACGTGACGGCTGGCAGACTAGTACCCGCGTCTGGGCGACTCGTGAATAAGGGTGGAAGAGCGGGCAGACCTTTTTCTCTCATGCGATCCCTGATGGCCTGGCCTGCTACTTTAATATAATAACATACTCTCTTCATTTTTATATACAAGGCCACTATAAAATATACATTTTACATCTATACAAGGCTTTGGGGCTCTGTGCGTGTGCACAGCTCGCACATGCCTCTCGACGGGCCTGCACACTCGTAAAAACTAGGACATTACATTGTCCGTGATAAGCCTCCCAGAGACAAAAACGCTCCGGTGGTCAGAGATTAGGAACGAGAGAACAACTTTCAGCCTATTTGGTAAAAACCTTGGATGCAATTTTAATATTTTATAAAGAATAGTACACAGACTAATAGGCCAAAGTTGCGAGAGGACCTCTGATGAATTAATTTTTGGCATCATGACAATGACAGTATCATTAAAAAAGTCCGGTGCCGCCACTTCTGCCAGGAACTGTCGTATAGCAATGCACACACCTTCTCTAACCAAAGCCCAGTGGCACTGGTAGAACATGTCCGGGAGCCCATCCTTGCCCGGAGTTGTTGGTCTCATTTGAAACAAAGCCGTCTCAACTTCTTTATCTATCACAATTGTCGTCAGACGTTCGTTCATTTCGTCTGAGACCAAAGTTTTAATATGTTGCGGCAGCTTTTTCGTCTCCTGCACACCCTCTGATGAGAAAAGCCACTCATAGAAGGTGGCAGCCAACGCCTTCGTCGTCCGTGGTACACCGAGAACCATGCATCCTCTCTAACCAGAGCCTTCACTGTGTTTTTTCGTTTCCTATGTGAAGCTCTATTATGGAAGTATTGAGTATTTTGATCTCCCCACTTAAGCCGGTCTACCCGTCATCTTTGCTTCAAGTAGATTTCTTCTCGCTCAAACAGTTAATGCAGCTGCTCCTCAATATATTTGATTTCTTGCATGTAGCCTGTGTTAAGTGACCTTTCTTTTGCATCACGTAGCTGGCCTTTCAGCTTCCCTATCTGCCGCTTTATTGTGCCAAACACATCCCTGATCCATCTCTGCATGTCCTTCGAAACAGCACCCAGTTTCTTGCATACCACATGGAGTCCCATCTATCCACTGTTGGCTGCGTGACATGCAACAGTAATCATAGTAGTATTATACTTATCATGCCTTGTCCATGCTTCTTGAAATCTGAAACCGTGTCGTCCCCCGTTGCCGTCTGCGACCGGTGTTACAAGGGCCCGGATAACAAGTGCCAGATGGTCAGACTCTTCTCTTACAACATGGTCAACCGTTGTCTCCGGAAACATCTTCATAAAGCCATCATTGCATGTTGCACTTCCATCTGAACAAGAGTTCTTGGGTTCTCGCCTTTTTGTTTTGCTTGAAATAACGTCTTGTTGTAGTCCCCCGCACACAGCCATGGAAGATTGTTCTGGGTTCTTAGATAACGCAAAAGGTCTCAGGTCTTCTGCCTTTACTCCTTGCACAGTTCCCGATAGATTCCAGTGTATCTAAAGGTTTTATCTCTTTTCTTTGGAAATGTTGTGACTGCTAGCACTAACCGTGATGATTTTTTACAACACAGAACAGACATAGACACTCGTATATATGTAAATATACTCATTCCTATGAACACACACGCAAACCCTATCCTTATGAGCATCTTTCAAAGACTAAGCCGACATATCATTTTTTAGATTTATGCAGTCACCACAGGGGCCACGTAGTAAACAGGAATGTCTCCTCCCACTGAACGCGTATCGCAGGAAATTCTGATATAAATCTAGGAAAATGCAAGCACCAGGACTTGAACCCTGGTGGGCTAAGGATGTATTTATTTCAGGACTTTCGGCAAAGCGTGTTCAATGGGAGGAAGACGTTCTCATCGACTACGAGATGCGTGTCATGACTTCGTCAATCTCAAAATGATATGTCAGCTTGGCCTCTCGGAGGTACTCATAGGGGTAGGGTACGCGTGTGTTTTCATATGGATAAATGTATGCGCGTATATATGAGCGCATGTATTTTAAAAAAGATACGTTTAACTATGCCTACTAAAAATACCAAACCACTCCCATTATTCTCCCTCCACACTGCCGTCAAAATTATCCTTATATATTGCCGTGAACCCGTGCATGCATTGGTGGAGTGTCGTTACTGCAGATTTCGTTCATGAGTTAAGCGGAAGGAATTTTTTTTTATCCAAATCGAGCCTGGCCAAGTTTTCATTCGAGAACGGACGACTAACAGACCAGGAAAATCCTAAAACCACGAGCCGACTTATAATTGCCGGTGGATGGAGTATAATGATTGTGAAAGTTTATAAAGACTTGTACCAGTATGTACGACATAGCCAAAATACAAGCTTATTTGCACATAATACAAATTTCGTTTGTTGATAATATCCTCATGTAGGTTTGATATATAGCATAATCTACATCAACAAAAGACTTCTGGAAGCTTTGAAAAGTTTTGCCGGCACGCAATGTGTTGGTGCACAACCCGCTACATAAAATTTGCTTTGGCCTTTTTCTTTTTTGCGAGAGAACTTTTGACCTATTCATCAACTCTCAATGTAGTATAAAGAATACCAGAAGTAAAAATTACATCTGGGTTCATAGACCACCTAGCGACGATTACAAGCATTGAAGCAAGCGGAAGGCGCACCGCTGTCCTCGCCCCTTCCTCGTCGGATCCGAGCAAACCTTGTTATAATAGACAGTCTGAAGTTGTCGTGCTAAGGCTCAATAGAACCAACACATCGAAACAACAACCACCGTCGATGAAAAGAATCGTAGATCGGAGGATCCAACCTGCAGTGACACTGACACAGATGAACAAAGACCGGATCCAAGCGGACCCCCCAAATACAAATGCCAACCGAATCCCATGAGATCCGTCAGAGACACACCTTCACATGCTCTCCGACGATGCTAGAAGCACCGCCAGGATGGGAGCTAGACAGGGTGAACCTTATTGTATCTTCAGGAAGTTGCCTCCGTCTCGTCTTTATAAGCATGGCACAAACCCTAACAAAAATCCGCAAGGGCCGGGATCCCACCGCATCTCCATGGTCCTAGGACCATAAGAGACGAGGCGGACTGGCGGCAGCAGTGGCAAGAGGGATATGAGAAACCCTAGCTAAGCACCTTGGGTCACACTTCGGAGGGGCGTTAGAGTTTCAGGCCATTTTGGCGAAGTCCTACTTGATGTTTGCAGTGAAGAGAATTATGTTCGCAGAAGCTGCACTGAATCTTGAGATTGAATCTTGCGGGTTGAGGTGCACCACCTAGTGATCGTTCCACAAATTCATGAACTGAAGGATCGCACCGGTAGTCATGTTGGCCTTAAAATTTCACATCCACTTCCCACCTTGCATGACCGCAACAATGGTTATGCGCCGGAGGGTGCACTGGCCAAATAGGACGGGGTACGTTGTGCATAAGCTCTAACGTCGCAGCCATGGGTCAGCGCAGAATTGTGTGACAACGTGTTCCCTATTGAGAAATCCATCGGCATCTCAATAGCTGTCGTACAGTCCGGTCGACGGGCAGGGGAATCCCAACCCTTGGCTTGGAACGATCCATCCAAATGAATCAAAGTCATCTGCATTACAAGCTCTTGCCTCCAAGGCTAGGCATGCACAGGCCACACATGGCACGTGGCAGACAAACCCACTTCCCGTTTATCAGGCATTTCCCACCAGGGGCTTCATCTTTATTGGGAATGTATCCGGTGCACCCGCAGTTGTGGTGCTACCGGTGCACCAGATGCCATAGAATATTTTAAAAAAATTGAAAAAATTGTAGCATGTTAATACAACATCAATATATGATGTCACAAAATTTCATATAAAAATTTGAATTTTTTTTTGAGATATAAAAATGACAAATTTGACATCACTGTGATAATGGGCCAAATCTAAAACCCAAATTATGTTAGTGTTGAATTTGTCATTTTTGTTTTGGGAGTTATGTTTTGAATTTTGACTTGAAATCTTGTGACAATCTACATTGATGTTGTGCAAGCGTGCTAATTTTTTTATAATTTAAACATTTTAAAAGCATAATGTGAGTTTGGTGCACCGGTAGCATCACAAGCTCTGGTGCACAAGATATTTTCCCCATCTTTATTAGCCCAAAGGAACCAACGACATTGCTTGTTAATTTTCTATACCATCCATGGGCTCGGGTCTACTGCCAGTAGCTGCAATGTGGGGATAGCATAAAATGCCTGATCAAATCAGGGTAGCCCGATTGGCAATTGGCCAGTTCAGCTTGTTCCACCCCTTGGACTTGTAATGCAGCTTGTTAAAAATGGGCTGGTAATGGATTATTTTTAGCTTTGTGACATCTAACGGCATCGCCAAGTAGGTGTAGGGGAACTCATTAACTGGACATTGCAGGGTGGCAGCCAGTTTAGCGATGTCAATCTTCTCACAACGGATGCCGCAAATACTGCTCTTCCGAAAGTTCATCGTCAGCCACTTGCATCAGCAAAGTTGTCAAAAATGGCCTTGGTTACGGTGATCTCAAGATTAGGGGGCTTAATGAACATGATAACATCGTCCGTGTAGAATGACACCCTGGTGGGCGGCAAGCTCATAGCGAGGGGGCCGAACAGCTAGCTATTTATAGCAGCACGAATTAGGGCATACAACATGTCAATCAAGAGGACAAACAAACAAGGGTGACAATGCACTACTAGAAAAAGGGCCATTTGTCCCGGTTCGTAGGGCCCATTTGTCCCGGTTAGGGAACCGGGGCTGAAGGGTCGGTACTAAAGCCCTATACCTTTAATCACGGTTCTTACACCAACCAGGACAGATGGGCCTCCACGTGGCCGCTGCGGCGAGTCCAGGCAGGAGGGCCTTTGGTCCAGGTTGGCACCAACCGGGACCAAAAGGCATCCACGCGTCAGCAGCTGGCAGGAGCTGAGGTTTTTGTTTGTTTAAAGAGGGTGGTTTAGGGGGTTTTGGGGAGTTAATTTAGGGTGTTAGCTAGCTAATAGAGAGAAGTGTTCTCTCTTATCTCCATGCTTGGTTTACCAACGCTACTACTATGTCTAAACATGACTTAGATTGTAGTGAAGGCAACATGTGTGGTGCATGTCGAAAATAATACTAATATCCTAACTTGATCAAGTTTGGATTAGTACTACTTTCGACATGCACCGCATGTTGCCTTCACTTCAATACAATCCGTGTTCATTTCACTCACTGATATATAAAAACTCTTCATGCTCGCATCATGCTTCATCATAATAACAAGTCCTACTAATCATCATCATACAACTTCTACTCGTTATTAATAACAAATCATACAATCATCATCCTCATAGTCATTGAACCAACCCAACTTAATTGTTCTTAGCACATGATCATCAGTATTAGGTAGGACCTAAATACCCTCTTTAAGGTAAAATAGCATAAAACAATATAGGCGCTGACTCTCCATTATGGAGAATGGAGATCATCATGTCTCCAATTCTTACGCTTCGCTTCCTTTTGCTTCCAAGTACCTCCTTACGATTGTCCATACATTTTTTTCATTCTGTGATTTTCATGTCTTCATTTCTTTTAGAAATCCGATATTGACAGGTGAGATTCGTAGGACGACCAGGCTGTATGTTCAAAACATCAAGGCGACAATTCTAATACATCAGATGAGGCACACAATCATCCGGGATTTTCTGTTGAAAAACATAGTAATAACTTCGTAGTTAGCAATATAGTTAAGTTTTAAAAGAATTTATGCAAAAGATGCACGGATGTCGTAATAGTAAAAAAACCTAATCATGGCATCACCATGGATGTTACCGTAGTTCAACACGTGCACTAGTGGCACGTATTGACCATAATGTGGAGGAGTTTTATTATAGATATTGTAATTCTTAAGATCAGTACAAAATGCGACCAGATGATTTTTCTCATGATAAGTTAACTCAGAGACATCGGTGTAGTAGGTTCTGTCTACCATGTTCCGCACATTGTCTGAACAATGAAAATAAGCTGTCAATGGAAATAAGCTGTCAACTATTTTGAAATGAACAATATAAATTAGTTAATAACTATGTTTGAGAAACTCACATAGCGGTAGAATTGGAAGTGTATCAACAAGTACCCAAATGTCCATATTGTCTTGGTCGATGTCAGGATCACTAAGATCCATGGTGACAAGCATACCCTCATAAAAAGCATACATCTTGCAAAGTGCTTCCCAATTTTTGCAACCAAAATGGGTTACGCTCTTAGAATTATACATATTTACTTCAAAATCCACATCATGATGGTCCTTAGGTGAATTTTCTTTATTTCAAAATTTTCATGACACTGCTAGGAAAAGGGCTATAGCCAATATGGACATTAATGACGCACCATGTATGTGGTGCGCCACTGCCATATAGCAGTGGCGCACCAGATGCAGGTGCGCCATTAGTGTCCTCATTACTAATGGCGCACCAGATGCAAGTGCGCCATTAGTGTCCTCATTACTAATGGTGCACCACACACACGGTACATCATTAGTAGCAATTTTTATTATTATTTTGCCAACACTATTAATGGCGCACCAGCGTACAGTGCGCCATTAATAGTTTTAACTAGTAATGGCGCACCACACACACGGTGCGCCATTACTAACAATTTTTTTCCAAAATTAGTAATGGTGCACCAGGGTACAGTGCACCATTACTAGTTCAAACTAGTAATGACGCACCACAATCAAGGTGCGCTACTACTAACAATTTTTTTTATTTTGCAAAACTAGTAATGATATTTATTCTGTTCTAGTCCTCATGAATATTTATTTATGTGTTTATTCTGGTATTGAATTTCTAAGTCACAAAAAGTATTAAATTTATTAATATTTTTTGAACTCATGAATATTTTTAAATTTCATGGGTACTTTTTGAATTCATGAATATTTTTTTTGAAATTTGATGATATTTTTTCACATTCATAATTTTTTTCAAATTTGATCGTCATTTTCTAAAAAATTATTAGATGCAACTAAAAAAAATAATAATAAGTTAGTAATGGCGCACCAGGAGAAGGTGCGCCATTGCTATCAAGGTACTTATGGCGCACCCCTAGGAAGTGCGCCATTGGTATACCAATTTTTATGATATTTTTTCAAATATTTTCAAATAAAAAATTTGATGATATTTTGAAATAACAAATTTGATGATATTTTTTCATATTCATAAATATTTTCAAATAACAAATTTGATGATATTTTTTCACATTCATAAATGTTTTCAAATTTGATCGTCATTTTCTAAAAAATTATTAGATGCAACTAAAAATAATAATAATAAGTTAGTAATGGCGCACCAGGGGAAGGTGCACCATTGCCATCACTATGTTTATGGCGCACCCCTAGATGGTGCGCCATTGCTAACCCCTTCCCCCCCACTAAAATCCCCAATCCCCGATCGATCCCCAATCTCACACAACCCTCGATCGACCTGCTGCCCCCGACCTACGCCGTCACCCCTACCTGCGCCGCCCCAACCCACTGTGCCGCCGCATATCCATCGTCTTCTTCTCCACCAACCCCCCTTCTTCTCCACGGCCATCGGAGGCACCCGTGCTCCTCTCGCGTGTCAGATCCCGTGTGCCGTCTCATCTTCATCGTAGGCGAGCAGCACCTGCAGTCTCCGCCGCCTCGAGGAACACCGCCGCCACGCGCTCCAGCCGACTCTCCTTTCCTTCATCTAATTTCCCCTGTTATCCATCGTAGATCGCCACCTCACTTCTCTCTTTCCCATAGGTCACCACCGTTGTGCAACTGAGCTGCAAGACCTCCCCGCCGTCTATCCCCGCCTCCCCCAAGCTCGCCGTCTCCGCCCTCCGTCGTCTCCGCTCCGGCCACCACCTCATCGTGGTCAGGTAATCTTCATTGCCCTCCTCCCTCTGCCTCTCTTCTCCTCTCTTCCTCCTCCTCTCCCTCCCGGCCATGCCCTCTTCTTCTCTCTTTTGCTAGGTTTAGGTCAAATCCCTCTTGAATTTAGATCAAATTAGGTTCAAACCCACTTTGAATGTCTGTCCCTGGTGGATAGTGAGCCTAAAAAGTGGTAGTAGTTGAAATTAGTAGAAAATGTGGCATCAAGATATCTTAGACAAAAAAATATTTTTCTACTCGAATTATTGGCAAAACTGTTGGTGTTATCTATAGTCATGCTGTCAACTAAGACTACTATTTATGTGGAGCTATTCTCTTGAGTTCGTTAACACAAAATTTGGATATTATTACAATTTGAATATGAACTGTCATATTCACTTGTGTTGTTTAAATGATCCAAAGTGGAGAAGTAGCAGCATGTGGGTTGCAGATTTTTAAGTTTGTCTTTTACGAATTCTAGTATCTTGGATAATTGGAAAAGCTGTTGGTGTTCCTATCAGATTGGGTTTCTGGAAGTGATATATTCCTGTATACTTAAGATGGTTGGTGATTCTGGCTCTAACTGTCTTGCTTAATACTGTTTCTTTTGAAAATCTGTTGTCTGTGCATTTCAAGCGGTAGAACTGGTTGGTTGAACTTCGGTAGCGCAAGTGGAATCAGATTGAAATCTATCTAAAAATTCAAGCACATTGCAAGCAGTAGAACTGGCACATGTGTGAAAAGACCAAACTAAACATTCTTAGACAATCTATTTGAACTTTGGTGGCACAACTAGAACCAGAATACATGAGGTATTAGCGCTGTAGTTAAAAATGCATTTCTTGTTTGGTATAGTAGTATTTGGTTGAGGAGGTTGCAAAAAGGCATCAGAACAGTATATCAATAAAAACAACTCAGTCATTGTGTTGCTCCCTGTGATGGCCATGCCCAACTTTTGCTTGGATGAGTTGTTCAATAGCTGCCTTTGACAATGATGGGGTTGATGATGCAGGTCATTCAATAACCATTCCTGGAGTAACACTTGATCAACCATGAATTAATAAACCGCGCATGGTATCAAGTGAGCCATGCACAGCCATGAAAACAGCTTGCTTGCTACTGTTTTAAATAGTTAGTCAAATGAATTGCTTGCTTGCTACTGTTTTTAGCTACTGTTTTTATTCAAAAATTATTGGAGTTTATATCATATATATTGCTGGCATGTATTTCATATGTTCTGCAGCATTAAGGCTACATAGCATGCCATTTTTGTGCCTTGTATTAATTGTTGTCCCTACATGTTTGCAGGTTTAAGTGAAAAAAGAGGAAGAATGGAGAATCAGGGTAGGGTTTCATGGCTAGAAGATATATTACTGGGTTTTGTCTCCGACCATCGTGTCGTGATTATATTGGGGGGTTTTGTCTCCGACCATCGTGTCATGATGATATTGTGGGGTGTTATGGGGTTGCAGCGGGGCAGGGTGGGATAATGATTTTGCAGGTACCCCGAGAGGCCCTTGAGTTTGCCAGAATGTCGATTAACTTCCGTTCTGACAAATTCGGGTACTCCATATGTCCTATTTTCAGCAAAGGTCATGCTGAAATTTTCCATGAATTTTAGCATGATTTGCTAAAAATAGGACATATGGGGTACTTGCGACTAATGCATGGGCCGGGGTATCTTAGTACTTAATTAAGTAGGATCAACTGCCTCTTGTGTTATACATATAGAAGCGTGATATCAACTCATAGTTATTACTAATGTTAGTGGCTCGTCATCGATAAACCCTAATCTGGTAGGATGACCTACTAAAAAAGCCCATACCACATATTCTATTTGGATGGCCCTGCTCACCCTTGAACATAAATACTTGAGATGGATGTAGCAGGCTTAAAGAAAGAAATGTTTTTAGGCCAACTCCACTGGGTCTGGCTGAAAATGCACAAGTGTGCATGACTAACAATATTCTATTGTAAAGCTAAACAGGAAAGAGGAACCACTCATCCTAACCATTTGCTCTCAAAATTACCACTTCACTTCTTACTACTGAAAATCTTAGACCATCTCCATTCACTAATAGCTCAAACCAGTTCGAAGGGCGTGTTTTCACCACACCGTGGATTATCCTATTGGACCCAACAGATATTTGCAGAAGTAACTTCCTATTCACCTAAAGGCATGAATTATCCAAATCTTGATTCATCCTCATTAAAGCTTTCCATCCGAATGGATTATGCTACCTATCTATCCTCTACAAGACCCTCCACCTATGTTTCTAATTAGATACCTTTCTTTCAACTCTTAACCAGTTCCATTTCTCCATTTCTACACCCTCCATTTCTAATTAGATACCCGCCGGGCGCTACGGTTCTAGCTGTATTAGCGATGCTATATGTATGATAGTATTCGAGGTGTATTAGTGATAATATTCGACGATGTACGGACGCAAGAGATGATGTAGTTTTGAATTATGAATGTAGGAAATGTCATCATCGGACGACGAAAGTCTCTCGGGGGAGTGCGGCTGGTGCCACGATGATCGAGGTTTGTGCGACAGGCCTCACCTGGAGATCGGCGCTTCAGCATTAAGCTCGAGGAGACCTTCGAAGTTGAAATAGTACGCAACGACGACAAGTGTTCTTTTCATAATTAAGCATGACTTCAACTATTTCAACGTGTAATTTTCATCTTTTACAATTCGACTATAGCTTATCCCATGCCATGCAAAACTCTATGTCTTGGAGAGGATGGATTTTGAAGACCATGAAAATTATTATGAAACAAAGAAAATTCACCTAAGGACTCATCATGATGTGGATTTTGAAGTAAATCTGTATAATTCTGGGAGCGTAACCAATTTTGGTTGCTAAAATTGGGAAGCATTTTGCAAGATGTATGGTTTTGATGAGGGTATGCTTGTCACCATGGATCTTGATGATCCTGACATCGATCAAGACAATATGGACATTTGGGTCCTTGTTGATACGCCTCCAGTTCTACCGCTATGTGAGTTTCTCAAACATAGTTAATTATTAACTAATTTATATTGTTCATTTCAAAATAGTTGACAGCTTATTTCCATTGACAGCTTATTTTCATTCTTCAAAGAATGTGCAGGAGATGGTAGACAAAACCCACTACACCGATGGCTCTGAATTAACTTACAAGGAGAAAAATCATCTGGTCGGATTTTGTATTGACATTGAGAATTACAATATCTACAATCAAACTCCTCAACATTATGGTCAATACGTGCCAATAGTGCATGTGTTGAACTACGGTAACTACCATGGAGATACCCTGGTAAGATTTTTTACTATTACGACATCCGTGCATCTTTTGCATACTTCTAAAGCTAGTACATCATTGCTAACTATGAAGTTATTACTTTGTTTTTCAACAGATAATCCCAGAGAATTGTGCGTCTCATTTGATGTATCAGAAAGGTAGCCTTAATGTTTTGAACATAAAGTCAGGTCATCCTACGAATCTCAACTGTCCATACCAGATTTCTAAAAGGAATGGAGACAGGAATGGAGACATGCAAATCAAAGGATGAAAAAAATGTATGGACAGTCGTAAGAAGGTTCTTGGAAGCAAAAGGAAGCGAAGTGTAAGAATTGGAGACAGGACGATCTCCATTCTCCATAATGGAGAGTTAGGGTCTATATTGTTTTATGCTATTTTACCTTAAAGAGGGTATTTAGGTCCTACCTAATACTGATTATGTGCTAAGAACAATTAAGTAGGGTTGGTTCGATGACTATGAGGATGATGATCGTATGACTTGTTATTAATGACGAGTAGAAGTTGTATGATGATGATTAGTAGGACTTGTTATTATGATGATGCATGATGCAAGCATGAGAGTTATTATATATCTGTGGGTGAAATGAACATGGATTGGATTGAAGTGAAGGCAACATGCATGTGGTGCATGTCGAAAGTCGTACAATCCAAACTTGATCAAGTTAGGATTAGTATTACTTTCAACATGCACAAAATGTTGCCTCAGTTCAATCTAAGTCATGTTTAGGCATAGCAGTAGAAGTAGCACGGAGATAAGAGAGGACACATCTCTCAATTGTCTCCGAATGCAGTATTACTTTCAACAAACTCGCTACTCGCAGTCTCGAGACTTGTAATGTTCTAACTTTGTTCGGTGTTTTGAATTCGGAGACTAATATGATGAATTGTATTCAGAGACTAATCTTCTATTGTATTTGATGAATCTGTTGTTTATATGTTGTGATGTCTATATTCTGTGCAGTAATATATTTTGTAACTTGTGCAAATATCAGAAAAGAAAAAAAATCCTAATATTCATACTAGTGGCGCACCATACAGCACATTAGTGACGCACTGCTATAAAAAATACTAGTGGCGCATTATCTGTTAGTGCGCCATAGTAACCCAGAGCACAAGGTAAATATGGCCCCCTGGGAGGCATACTAATGGCGCATCATGTGACTTACTAATGGCGCACTGCCTGGTGCGACACTATAGTCTGGTATACTAATGGCGCACCAGGGTGCGCCATTAGTATATGTTACTAGTGGCGTGATGATAGTAGCGCACCTGTAGTGCGCCATTAATGGCCAAAACAGCTGCGCCACTAATAAGCCTTTTCCTAGTAGTGTGGTCTTCAAAATCCATCATCTCCAAGACACAGCGCCTTGCATGGTATGGGATAAGCTACTCGAATTGTAAACAATGAAAATTACATGTTGAAATAGTTGAACTCATGCTTAATTATGAAAAAACACTTTTGGTCATTGCGTACCGTTTCAACATCGAAGGTCTACTGGAGCTTAATGCTGAAGCGCCGATCTTCGTCCAGGTGAGGCCTGTCACACAGACCTCAGTCGTCGTTGCACCAGCTGCACTCCCCCGGGAGACTTTCATCGTCCGATGACGACATTTCTTACGTTCATAATTCAAAGATTAAACTTGTACAATTCAATATATGTACTATAAAAATTAAAATAGATCATTATTATTCATCATGGGTTGACTATCGGTCTGCCAAGTCTATATGATGGAGACTCTTGATGTCTATTACACAACATTCTTCTTGTAGACGTTGTTGGGCCTCCAAGTGCAGAGGTTTGTAGGACAGTAGCAAATTTCCCTCGAGTGGACGACCTAAGGTTTATCAATCCGTAAGAGGCGTAGGATGAAGATGGTCTCTCTCAGGCAGCCCTGCAACCAAATAACAAAGAGTCTCTTGTGTCCCCAACACACCCAATACAATGGTAAATTGTATAGGTGCACTAGTTTGGCGAAGAGATGGTGATACAAGTGTATATGGATGGTAGATAAAGGTTTTTGTAATCTGAAAATATAAAAACAGCAAGGTAACTAATGATAAAAGTGAGTACAAACGGTATTGCAACGCGTTGAAACAAGGCCTAGGGTTCATACTTTCACTAGTGGAAGTCCTCTCAACAATAATAATATAATTGGATCATATAACTATCCCTCAACATGCAACAAAGAGTCACTCCAAAGTCACTAATAGCAGAGAACAAACGAAGAGATTATGGTAGGGTATGAAACCACCTTAAAGTTATTCTTTCCAATCAATCCGTTGGGCTATTCCTATAAGTGTCACAAACAGCCCTAGAGTTCGTACTAGGATAACACCTTAAGACACAAATCAACCAAAACCCTAATGTCACCTAGATACTCCAATGTCACCTCAAGTATCCATGGGTTTGATTATACGATATGCATCACACAATCTCAGATTCATCTATTCAACCAACACATAGAACCTCAAAGAGTGCCCCAAAGTTCCTACCAGAGAATCATGACGAAAACGTGTGCCAACCCCTATGCATAGGTTCATGGGTGGAACCCTGTCGGGGATATACCCCGCGGCGTAAACCAGCCGGAAGTATAACCCGGCCGGACTAGGCGTTTCATTGGTAAGCTGCCAGAGGATTGGCGACTTACGTGTCTGGCGGTTCACTAGTTGTACGATTCACGAGCCTGAAGACTCATTGGTGACCCGGCGCGTGTTCCAGATGGATGACAAGGCCCAAGGCCCAGCAGGCCGGTTTATGTTAATGGTGGGCCAGTTTAAGAGGAAAGGCATGAGGAACATTTATCTTACAAGGAGTTAAGACCTGGACTTGTATCCGGTTTGTATTAGAGATAGACTAGTCCTAATCCTAATAGGACTCTACATGTAACCCGCCCCTCCAACATATATAAGGAGGGGCAGGGCTCCCCAAAAGGGACAAGATTCACAAGTTCCACAAGTTCCACAAGTTGGACAAGTTAGGTTTAGACAATAGCTCTCGAGATAGAGCACTCTTGTAACCGTGATCATCATCATCAATATCAATGAAGCAGGATGTAAGCTTTTACCTCCACCGTGAGGGGCCGAACCTGGGTAAAACATCGTGTCTCTTGTCCCGCTCAACCTCTCTCAAGCTACCACATAGATGCGTTGGCCTCGCGACTAAGTCCTGACACTAAGGACATCTGCCGTGACAATTCCACGACAGTTCGCGCCCACCGTGGGGCAAGGCACACGGTGGTGTTGAGCTCTTGGAGGGATTTTTCCTAGGGATCAAGGAGCTTGCAATTTTCAAGAAGAAGAAGAATCATTGCGGAAGAATCACAGTCAAATTTGAGACTCATCCGAGATTCAAGGGAAATTAAGGTTATAATCTGTTTGAAGCCATCGTCAAATCACCGAGATCAACAGAAAACCACCACAAATCGCCAAGGAAGTATTCACGGGCGTGTTGTCTCACATGCAAAACTGTAGTCAAACCGATCTTAACCCAGAGAAAGATTCAGACGCAGCCGCAAACCCGGATCCAAAACGATTCAACACGGTATATTTTGCCTGGTTGGTTTACTGCCTTGCGGAAAAGCTGATTCGACGCGATGTTGAACCGCCCCCGAGTTATCTCTGAGGGCATGTACAATGATTGATAAGATAGTCTTATCTTAAATTTTGCATGTAATTTAGAGATGACAAAGAAAAATGTCTACAATGGGTTATCTTTTAGCCTTATCTTCAATAACTAGCAATTCCTAAAAATGTGGTGAGACATATTGTGCTAAGAGATCATCTCTTGTCTTATCTTAAATAAGAGAAGACAAGCCTTCTCTTATGAGTTCTCTCTCCTCCACCTCATCATTTATCCTACGTGGCACTCCTAAGATAGCACCATTGTATATGCCCTGAGCCACCGGATAAGACAGCTGTACCTCAAAACCGCCAGGCCTCTTTCTATTTTTTCAATCCGGATCGGGTCCTGCTCCGCATCTCTTTCAGATCCGTCGCTGCGTCAAGAGTCGCCGTCACCTCTGCCTCAACTACTACGACCTGAGGACACGGGCATGGATGGATTGAACCTTGCTACTACTACTTATTAGAAGAAACGGAGCCAAGTCATGCTGTGATCCACATGCAACTGCTAGTGCAAATACTACGTCAGTTTTTGTGCTTGGATTAATCCGTTCAGGTCGGCCATCTCCGCTGAATCGCTGAAGCTCCTGCTCCGAACTGCCATCACGGCCGTCGCCTCCATCTCCAAAAATTGCCTCGGCCTCACTTCGCGACCTCCATCAAGACATATCCAAGAGTTGTTGAGCCTCTGCATTGTCAAACCCGCCGGCCTTGAGCTGCCGCATCCGCACTTGACCCGGCCCTGCACCGCTGGCCTGCCATCTTCCGCTTGAAGCGCTTGCTGCCTCCGCGGCTGAAACGAGCAGCGCCACTGATTTACCGTGGTTTACTTCGAGCTGGACTCACCTCACCTCGCGGGCCCTCTTCCGCGTCGGCCTCGCTAAACCGGCCACAGGCGTGCCTCTATAACCCGCAGCGGTGGTTAAGCCGGCCTGCCTCTGCCGCCGCCAAGTTACCGCCGCGGGCGCCTCTCCTACGGATGCCACCCGCGAGTCACCGTTGCGAACGCGCCGGCCGGTCCCCGTGTCGTACTTTGAGCCGCCTCCGACTGCGCCGCGCCTGCGTCCTCCCGTGACGACCCGGGGCCCTGCCGCTCATCTCCGAAAGTGTCATCCCGTGACGACCCGGTACCCTGCCATCTGTTTCCTCGGACGCGCCCTTGAGCCGCCGGCTTCGATCCGCCGCTCCTGCCGTGGCTCTCGCCTCGAGCGTCTTCCACTGCCGCTGCTGAGATGCACAGCCGGATCTTCTGCCGCCGCCTTGCCAGCCCGTTGCGGTTCTCCGCCACCTCCAATCGCCGCCCGAGGCCTCGCCGAGCCGCTCTGTCGCGAACAGCACTGCTTCCGCCTCTGCTGCGTGTGGCCATGGCCGCCGGGTCAAAAGTCGGTTGCCCCGACGCCTTTCTCCTCCGTTCATCCTGAGCCACAAGTCGCCGCCCCGTCGTCACTTCTGCGGCTGCGGTTGTGCCTCATCGGCGCGCCTCTGTTGCTGCGTCATCGTCACTGGTTTGCTTTCGCGCCCGAACCGCCGGCGTCCCGACTCCGGTTGCTCAGCCACAGCCCGCCGAGCTGGCGTTCCTCTAAACTGCCGCCGACCCTGGTCAAAACCGACCAGTTGCTAGAGGGCCGGTTTAGCCTCTGTCCTGCCGCCGGCGCTCCTCTGCCTTCGCGGCCCCGTCTTCAATCCGCCGACTCGTCCCTCCACTTTGCCGCGCCGTGGGCTGCCGCCGCATGACGACCCGATCCGCGGTCGTTCCTTGCAACCCGCAGCCTCTGTTCACCCCTGTGTCACTGCTCCGGGCCGGCCTGCCCTCGCCGCGAGTTATTGCTGGTCAGAGCCGCCGCCACCGCCTTCCGAGCGGCCTTGACTCGGCTTTGTCACACCACCTCCTCTGCAGGACGCCGTCGACCCGAGCTCCTGTAACCCGGCCGCCTCCGCACGCGCCATCGTGGAACCGCTTCAAGTGTATCAGTTTTGTTCATGTTGACTCGGAAGATTATTCGTGGGATGAGCCGGTTTGTTGCCCCCGTCGCCGCCGTTACACTTGTAAACCGCCGCGTTGCCGGGTCACCTTCTGCATCCACGCCCTCGCCAGCGCCTCTGCCACAAGCCGTCATCTCTCCGGTGTTGTGTCTGAACCGCTGTGTCTGAACCGCTGTAGCCACGCCGAGGCCGGAGAGTGGTCTTTTCAGATTGTTGTCACCGAGTCATAAGTCGCTACCGCCGCTGTTGTTGAACCGGCTGTCGAGACCTTCATTAGAAATGAGCAGAAGACGGAGATGCTGGTTACTGTTGCTATCGTTCAACTGATACATGCTAAGGCCTCCTTTGGTTTGGAGGAATTTCATAGGAATTCTAGAGGATAGGATTCTTATAGGATTTTTTTAGAGCCCTTTGGTTCATAGGAATGGATTCTTATTCCTATATAGGATTGGTTCCTATCCTCCACATTTCATAGGAAAATAAAAATGAGCCTAGACTCAATGGAAAAATTCCTTTGGTGTCAACCAAATGACATCTTGTTTCCTATTCCTACTCATAGGATTTGAGATACATGTCATCTCATTTCCTACAAGATTCCTATTCCTACGATAATCCTATCCTATGAACCAAAAGAGGCCTAAAATTGGAGACAGTAGAAGGAGTTATCAATGGTGTCAGAAAAGTGGAGCTGATGAGAAATAGTGGATTTCTAACAGTGCAGGTTTCCACGTTAAGCAGCGCACTAAGCACCTCTTCACCGCTCTGTGTTGAACTATGGTACTATTCCGTGGAGGCAACCGGTGCAAGTGGCAGGGCCTGATGATTCAAGGACAAAGCTGGAGCTAGGGAGGCCACTAGCAAGCTGTGTGTGTATGTGTGCCATATCAAAAAAGCAAATCATGCCAAAAGGACAAAGGGAGATTGTCAAATATCTGCGTTCATCCAGCGAAAAAATCGGATGATATACACTAATCATTCATCGTCTGGATAAGTCAGGTAAAATCCATACATTCAATTTTTAATTGATATATTTTGTTTCCTTTTGAAAACAATTACTCGGTCTTGCAATATTTGTTCTTTTCAGCACGATTATGCACGGCAAACATGGTTTATACCACGGGACAATTGTTCATTGAAAGAGCAAGGGTCGTGTTACGGATATATCCGCACCTGCGATTGACTCGCTCGTCTGCACCGGTTTACGACGCCGTGGCCAACTCGGCCGTGATTAATTTCAGCTTCACCATGTTGTCTAATGCAGGACCTTAAACCGCCATATTGGTGCAAATTTAAAGGCCGTCGGAAAATTTCCGGCTTAAAAACAAAGGATTCCTGTTTAATATCTGGTTCAAGGGAAAGATGTCTCCCACAAAGCTTTGAAGCTCCCAATATCTGGTTAAAAATTCCGGTTCAAGAAAGATTTTATCTCTTGCAAAAAGTTAAAGGGTGCCAAAGAGGACCTACTGACATGATGCGCGGTTCAAACATGGGTATCATGCCTTATTGGCTTATCATATTATTGATCACTTGGGGGCTTGGTCGTATCCGAACCATAGCTACACCTCTTGATCGACGCAATGCCACAATATCACTTGGGGGCTTGGTTGTATTCGAACCAATGCAACACCTTTTTGATAGGCGAAAGCCACCGGATCATTTGGGGACATGGTCAAATCTGAACCAGTCATGCCTCTTGGTCGGCCTAAGGCCACAGAATCACTTGGGGGCTTTGGTCGAACCCGAACCATCGTCACCCCTCTTGATCAGTATAATGCCAATGCATCACTTGGGGACTTGTGGTCACGTCTGAACCATAGTCATGCCTCTTGATCGGCCTAGTGCCACAGCATCACTTGGGGGCTTTGGTCGAAACCAAACCATCACTACACCTCTTGATCGGCGTAATGCCAATGCTTCATTTGGGGACCTGGCTGACTCGAACCATAGCTACGCCTTTTGGGGGCTTGGTCGTGTCCGACCATGGTAATGCCTCTTGATCGGCTCAAAGCCTCATTTGCAATGGTTTTATATTTGCCTTTGCTTGAATTTTTTTTCTCTTTTAAACTATTTCTTTTGTTGTGTTTTTAAGCCAACATTATTAAACCGGTTCGTCTGCCAATTACAAATTGAAGAAATACGGTCAAATCATAATCCGGAGACTATCAGCCCGGTCTGGTTTCGACTATAAGTCGCCAGTATATATTTGGATTGCGCCATTGGAATTATGCGTTTACAAATCATTGGATTATATTATTCAAATTTTCAAATAGCCAACATGGCTGGATTTTATTATGGTTATCAGTAACCAGTATTATGATTAAGGTTTTCAAAGTCGCTTTAGCGCAATGGCTATTATATTATCAATGGATATGATTTATTTTACAATTGAAGGAATAGTCCCAAGTTGCTGCAGGCTTACAACCCGGCACTTGGGGGCTACATTATTCAACTTAAGATTATATCAAATATGCAAGTCTCATGTCGCTGCAAGCATGCACCATGACACTTGGGGGCTAATGCAAAGTCATTTTTTGCTCATCTTATTGAAGACCCGACTCATCATATCATAATGAGCCGGCCCTTGGGGGCTACCAATTGCTCCTGTCAACAATTCAAGTCTAGATGATCATATCAACAAAGTCCCTGCTCATTATTACAAAATGACCCGGCCCTTGGGGGCTACACGTTGCTGTTCAAATCTATATGATCATACCTACAAAGTCCCTGCTCATTATTGCATAATGACCTGGCCCTTGGGGGCTACATTGGTTGAAGTTCTTATGAGTATAAATCAATTACAAGTCCCAGGTTGCTGCAAGCATAACAACCCGGCACTTGGGGGATACATATGTGGAATATTCAGTTGTGACTAGTAACTAAGATGAACAATCTGGATTTCTTCAAGGTTGCAACATTTATATTGACACAAGTCTTAAGCTATCATTATGTTCTCCTCTTAAGACTTGGGGGCTACATGTAATATGCATATAAAGGAGGAACATCTTCAAATTCTCAGTTTTTGGCAAATCAGGAAGATTAATTGTGTGATCTGGCGTTGGCAACAATCATAACCCGGCGTCTATAAAATGGTCATAATCCGGTGCCATCAATATTTATAAACCGGCCATTTTGGTAATATTAAACCGGCAAGTTTTACATCTTCAAACCGGCTGAATATCAGATAAGTACTTCAAGACCCATATTTCTTAAACTGGCGCTTTGGAAGCCGACTCAAGTGGATTATTCTTCACAATATTTCTCTGTGAGAAACCAATGTCAACAAATTGAGTATGAAGCTGGCTTGTTAACTCGGATTTTCTAGAAGGAGGAAATGACAAGAACTTAAGGATCATCAGATGTCGGTTTACAAGAATTCTTAACCCGGAGCACAACCTGTCAATTTTCTTCTTGTGTTTATTTTGCAGTATAAGTTTACCATGGATAAATCCAAGCTAAACTTGGGGGCTAATGTCGGAGATATACCCCACGGCGTAAACCGGCCGGAAGTATAACCCGGCCGGACTAGGCGTTTCATTGGTAAACCACCAGAGGATTGGCGACTTACGTGTCTGGCGGTTCACTGGTATGACGATTCACGAGCCTGAAGACTCATTGGTGACCCGACGCGTGTTCCATATGGATGACAAGGCCCAAGGCCCAGCAGGCCGGTTTATGTTAATGGTGGGCCGGTTTAAGAGGAAAGGCATGAGGAACATTTATCTTACAAGGAGTTAAGACCTGGACTTGTATCCAGTTTGTATTAGAGATAGACTAGTCCTAATCCTAATTGGACTCTACATGTAACCCGCCCTCCAACATATATAAGGAGGGGCAGGGCTCCCCAAAAGGGACAAGATTCATGAGTTCCACAAGTTGGACAAGTTAGGTTTAGACAATAGCTCTCGAGATAGAGCACTCTTGTAACCGTGATCATCATCATCAATATCAATGAAGCAGGATGTAGGCTTTTACCTCCACCGTGAGGGGCCGAACCTGGGTAAAACATCGCGTCTCTTGTCCCGCTCAACCCCTCTCAAGCTACCACATAGATGCGTTGGCCTCGCGACTAAGTCCTGACACTAAGGACATCTGTCGTGACAATTCCACGACAAACCCGCAAGTTGATCACCAAAACATACATCAAGTGAATCACGTGATATCCCATTGTCACCACAGATATGCACGGCAAGACATACATCAAGTGTTCTCAAATCTTTAAAGACTCAATCCGATAAGATAACTTCAAAGGGAAAACTCAATCCATTACAAGAGAGTAGAGGGGGGAAGAAACATCATAAGATCCAACTATAATAGCAAAGCTCTCGATCCATCAAGATTGTATCACCTCAAGAACACGAGAGAGAGAGAGAGAGAGAGAGAGAGAGAGAGAGAGAGATCAAACACATAGCTACTGGTACATATCCTCAGCCCTGAGGGATAACTACTCCCTCCTCGTCATGGAGAGCACCGGGATGATGAAGATGGTCACCGGAGAGGGATTGCCCCCACCGGCAGGGTGCCGGAACGGGTCTAGATTGGCTTTCGGTGGCTACGGAGGCTTCTAGCGGCGGAACTCCTGATCTATTATGCTCCCCGATAGTTTTAGGGTATATGGATATATATAGGCAGAAGAAATACATCAGGGGAGGCACGAGGGGCCCAAGAAGGTGGAGGGAGCACCCAGGGGGTGGGCGCGCTCCCTGCCTCGTGCTCTCCTTGTTGATCCCCTGACGTGCACTCCAAGTCTCCCGTATTGCTTTCTTTCCAAAAATAACTTTTCCGAAGGATTCATTCCGTTTGGACTCCGTTTGATATTCCTTTTCTGTGAAACACTGAAACAAGGGAAAATCAGAAACTGGCACTGGGCTCTAGGTTAATAGGTTAGTCCCAATAATCATATAAAATAGCATATAACTGCATATAAAACATCCAAGGTTGATAATATAATAGCATGGAACAATCAAAAATTGTAGATACGTTGGAGACGTATCAACTCTCCCTCACTGATTCCTCTCTGACATTTGCGACCGCGGTGATGGTCGTTACTCCTTCTTTCCCTAGTGCATAACAAAGGTCTAGCACCCGGAGAAAAAGAAGAAACGACCCCCACGACAACAGTCGGGCTTCTTCGTCCTCTCTTATATATGGAATGATGGGTATCTTTATAAAAAAGGACATATCAAGCGTTTAATTTTAGCATTCAAAGTAGGAGTAGTTTTCCAATTTGAGAATTCAATAATCAAAACCAAATCGTAAAATAAATTAGTATTCAAATTAGCATGCATTCAATAAGCAAAACTACATCATCTCTTGCATCCGTACATCATCGAATATTATCACTAATACACTTCGAATAGTATCATACATATAGCATCGCTAATACAGCTAGAACCGTAGCGCCCGACGGGTATCGGCGCGGGCGGTTGACACCCAAACAGAAAGAACCATCATAGGATCATAGCTACAGTGAGATCCCTGAAGAGCCTGCCAGGTATTGTCGAACCTACCCTCCAACACAACCATGTACCGACGGACGTGCTCGTCCTCCTCGCTGACATGGTGACGTACCACCTCCGCGGTGTCCGAAAGCTTCGGCACCATCACTGGCCCACGCGACCGCCACCAAACAAGGTTCGGGTCAACGACGGGCTGACTCCTCACCAAGCTACGCCCCGAAATATAGCACCTTCCAATACCAGCCCGGCAGAGCCCAGTCCCAGACATGGCCCCTCTGATCAAGCAGGCCTCCTCCGCCGAGTCAACGACGAGGATGCGGATAGACATCGTCGACGTCGATGCGGGAATAATTGCTTTAACTAAAAAAATAAACTAGTTTTATTAATTTTCTTACTAAAAATAAACTACTTCTATAGTAAAATAAAGTAGTTTTATTAAATCAACTAGTTCAACTACTAAGCACTTACTATAAATAAAATAAAGTAGTACTTGCTAAAAATAAACTACTTCTATAGTAAAATAAAGTAGTTTTATTAAATCAACTAGTTCAACTACTAAGCACTTACTATAAATAAAATAAAGTAGTACTTGCTAAAAATAAACTACTTCTATAGTAAAATAAAGTAATTTTATTAAATCAACTAGTTCAACTACTAAGCACTTACTATAAATAAAATAAAGTAGTACTTACTAAAAATAAACTAGTTCAACTAGTTCTATTATTTTTCTAACTAATTCTATTAAACACTTACTAAAAACATCTAATTCAACTAATCTAAAATGCACACTAACCTAACATCTAATGCACTAACCTAAATCAGAGAATGTTCAAAAAAAGTAGTATTGCTTAGTTTTTTTAAGAAATATTCAAATAGAAAATTTATTAACAAATACATATATGAAAAAAATGAAAAAAAGAGAGCCGGGGCGGCGACGTCTCACAGCGGGGCCGGCCGGCGAGGGCGACGGAGGGGGCGGCTAGGGCGTCGGTGGGGGCGGCGAGGCATCGGCGGGGGCGGGCAACGGCGACGGCGTGCGGGGGCGCGCGGGCCGGTGGCAGGAGCACGGGCGACGGAGACGGCGTGGGCGGCGGACGGCGACGACGAGGGCGCCGGACGGCGTCGACGTGGGCTTCGGGGCGGGGGCGACTACGACGGCGTCCGACAGCCTGGCGGCGTCGAGGAGGTCCTACGCGCGCGTTGTCGGGGGCAACTTCTAGACGAAGACTGAAATTTTCTAAGTGGTTGCTATATATACATGAAGCAATGGTCCCGGTTCATGGCAGCAACCGGGACCAATGCCGCCCTTTAGTCCCGGTTGGTGCCACCAACCGCGACCAAATGTCTCTTTTCAGCAGCCCAAAGGGCGGGAAACAGGGACCTTTGGTCCCGGTTGGTGCCACCAACCGGGACCAATGCCCCCCTTTAGTCCCGGTTGGTGCCACAAACCAGGACCAAAGGGGGGCATTGGTCCCGGTTCGTGGCACCAACCGAGACCAATGGCCTGCGCCTGCCAAAGCCGCGGTGTGGTGGGATGTTTAGTCCCACCTCGCTAGCTGAGGAGCTGCCGCACCTGTTTATAAGCGTCGCCCTGCCATCTCTCTCGAACTCCTCTGAATTGCAGGCCTGTGGGCCTAATCTCACACTGCTATGCCTGTAGGCCTGTTGGACCTTCTGCGGGCCTGAATCCTGGCCCAACTAGCTGGGTTCCTAGTCGTATTCAGGCCGTGGTGGCCCAGTAGGTGGCATTTTTTATTTTTCCCCGGTTTTTTGTTTTTTTTACTGTTGCTATTTTTATACATTTTATTAATATTTTCTTATTTTTATTTTGTTTATTAAGGTTTATTTTATTTTGTTTCTACTTATTTATTAAATTTAATTTGTTTCTACTTATTTATTTTATTTTGTTTCTACTTATTTACTTTATTTTATTTTTAATTTTTTATATATTTTATGAAAATTCTTTTTGCTTATAATGTTTTGAACGACAAATACTTTGATAATTTTAGTTGCATAAATTTTATATAATTTTAGTTTCAATAATACTTTTCTATTAGAGTTTCATTAAAATTTTCTAGTTCATTCTTTTTTTCTATTAGAGTTTCATTGAAGTTTTCTAGTTCATTCTTTTAGTTTATTATTTTTTCTATTAGAGTTTCATAAAAGTTTCCCAAATCATTCTTTTTTATATTAGTTCATTATTTGAACTAAATGACCCTGAACTTCAAAAGCACTTCAGATGAACTCTGAAGAGGATGAAAGTTGGCATGGTATCATCATTTCACCCACATAGCGTGTGCTAAAAAGTTGAGAGGGTTACGCAAAAACTGGATGCACTTCATGTACAAAATAGACAATCTCTTTCAAAGTATCAGGGTTTCAGACGAAAACTCATCTGTTACAAAGGGACTTTCAAAATGCACCATTCAAAGGCACATCATCAATTTTGAACCCTTTCTGACTTCATTTGTTATTTTTCATGCATTTACTAATTTTTTTGAGCTATATAACCCTGAAATTCGAAAGCACTTCAAATGAACTCTGAAAAGGTTGAAAGTTGGTATGGTATCATCATTTCATCCACATAGCATGTGCTAAAAAGTTAAGAGGGTTACGGCAAAAACTGGATGCACTTCGTGTACAAAATGGACAATCTCTTTCGAAGTATCAGGGTTTCGGACGAAAACTCATCTGTTACAATGGTTTTCATTTTAGTTGCATAAATTTTATCTAATTTAAATTGCATAAATTTTATTTTTTATTGATTCTTTTTAGTTGATTCCTTTTCCTATTGGAGTTTTATTAAAGGTTTTTAGTTGATTCCTTTTGCTATTGTAAAATATTATAGTTTTGTTGTAGTTTTGTTTGGAAAAAAACACCTTTGGTCCCAGTTCCAAACACCAACCGGGAATAATTGTGGTGGGCCAGGAGCAAGGTCCATTGGTCCCGGTTTGTTTCTGGAACCGGGACCAATGGTCTCAGACAAACCGGGACCAATGGCCCCCGAGGCCCGGCCCGCGCCCTGGCCTCATGAACCAGGACCTATGCCCCCATTGGTCCCGGTTCGTGTGTGAACTGGGATTAATGGGCCTGCCCTGCCTGGACCAAAATCCTGTTTTCTACTAGTGGTGGGTCACCCTAGGGTAGGCCTTTGTGATGGTATTCTATTGCTGATAGGTGTCCATTTATCAGAATCCTTGTTGATGCCAGTGCAAGGATCAGTGAGATCCAGTTGCACCAATTTGACCAAAGCCCTTAGAAGTGAGGACTTCAAGGATAAAATTGTCTTGTACAGATCTTCCTTTAATGAATACAGTCTGTGTGGGCATCAAAAGGTCATTCATATTGGGTTGTAGTCTTGTAGCAAGCATCCTCATTACTAATTTTGCAAAGAAATAGATGACACTGATTGGTCTGGGGTCCTTGGCCTCTTGGGCATCTTGTCTCTTAAATAAATATTATTATATGATACTCCCCACTTTGAGTAGCCTAAGGCCATGGGCATCGATTGCTGGCCGGCGGTGGAGGCCAATTGCCAGATGTATTGGATTGGGTCCGGTTTAGTTAGCCGAAAAAGGATGGTGGCTGCTATGAATCACCCCACCGATATCTTGGGGAAATCGGTCGGGTCCCCAGCCGTTAGATCAAAGCCCCAACAAACATTGGATTAAGTCAACTTACCCATGCGGTTATCTTGCAATAGAACACCATTGTGGCCTTGTCTTCCTCGCCTCGCAGCCCAACCCCCCCCCCCCCACACACACACACACGCGCGCGGGATCCCTATATAGGGCGGTGAGCTTCGACGAGCTCATAGTCGCAACCGCCATGCCGCGCTTGCTCGCAACCCCACACTAGTAGAAGACAGAGCTTTAGCGCCGGTTCGTAAGGGCCTTTAGTGCCGGTTCCATAACCGGCACTAAAGGGTGGGCACTAAAGGCCCCCCCTTTAGTACCTGTTCGGCACGAACCGACGCTAAAGTGCCACCACGTGGCGTGAGCTCGCGCCCTGGTATGGGGGACCTTTAGTACCGGTTGGTGTTACCAACCGGTACTAAAGGTTTTTTTTGAAAATTTTGGAATTTTTTTTTGATTTTTTTGATTTTTTATTTTTTTGAATTATTTGATGATTTAGTCTCTAATCACCTCTCTTAACTGCTCAAGTGTGGATCGCTCATTCCAAATTGCCTGACTTCCCAGCCGGTCACCCATCCTCTCACTCCCCCAGTCTGAGCACGCTTAACTTCGGAGTTCTATTTCCCCTACATTCCAAGTCTGCACTTATTGTTTTCCTGACAAATGTAAGCTGTCAATCCTATTAACCCTCAGCAGTTTAGCTTGAGCATTAGGTCACACGTTTCACCGTTTGAGTTTGAAACTATTATTCTAAAAAACAGTAATTATTTAGTAACACTAATATTTCTTGAATAAGTTTGACCATAGTTTGACCACAGTTTGACCATAGTTTGACCAGATTTGACCAAAATTTAAAAAATTGAAATAATTATTTAGTAACACTAATATTCTTGAATAATTATGTAGTAACATTAATACTTCTTGAATAAGTAGTTTGACCAGATTTAACCAATTTTTTTTAAAAAAAGTGAAATTTGACCATATCTTTTTTTCGTTTTGGAATTTGAGGATTCTAAAAAATTGCAAACAGGCCGTTTTACATTGACCGGATTTTCGTGCTGAATTTTTTGATATATTATACGTTTTTTTCCGACATCGTATGCAAAAGTTATAGCCGTTTTACATTTTCCCTACACTTTTTGCAAAACATGACCAAATTTAAGTTTTTAAATTTTCCTAACTAGTAGATGTAGTAATATAACTACCTCTCGAAGGATTTTATTTTTTGAAGTTTTTATCATTTTCTTTTGATTTTTTCAGAACTGAAATGGCGACACACGGGGGGGGGGGGGGTTGAAAATTGCCCTATAGTGCCGGTTTGTGTCACAAAGCGGTACTATAGGTCAGACCCCTTTAGTACCGGTTTGTGGTACAAACCGGTACTAAAGGTTAGCCCTTTAGTACTGGTTTGTGACACGAACCGGTACTAAAGGTAATCGTGGGGCCCCGGCCTGACGCCAGCCTGCCATCACCCCTTTAATACCGGTTCGTGGCACGAACCGGTACTAGAGGTTCAACACGAACCAGCATTAATGCATAGCCGTTCGAACCGGTACTAATGGTACCATTAGTACCGGGCTAAAATCAAACCGGCACTAATGTGTCTCACATTAGGTCCTTTTTCTACTAGTGCCAGGCTCGGCCCCAATGTCGTTCCTCACGCTTGTGGCAGGACCACCCCTGCGGGCGGTTGGCCCCCCTCAGCACCCCGGTGCCTTCCCCCCTACAACACCGCCACCAACCATGGAAGCTCACTTCTGCAGCAGACCAACACTAGTGCAGAACAGGGCAATAGCACCGGTTCGTAAGGCCCTTTAGTGCCGGTTTCGGAACCGGCACTAACATTTCGGCACTAAAGCCCCCCCCCCCTTTAGTACCGGTTCAGCACGAACCGGTGCTAAACGGCAACCACGTGGCATGAGCCAGCTCCGGGGGCCGGGAGCCCTTTAGTACCGGTTGGTAACACCAACCGGTACTAAAATGTTTGGGGGATTTTTGGTTTTATGATTTCTTTTTCATTTAATTTTGTGTTTTCCATTTTAATTCTTTTTCGTTTGCTGGTATTTTACAGTACTACACATTGTACACGTTATGCATATATATATATATATATATATATATATATATATATATATATATATATATATATATATATATATAAATAGAATTTCTAGTAGAACCAATCATATATATATATATATATATATATATATATATCATCAATGTCTCACAAACCACCATATTAATTTACACATACACACATGTATAGCTATATACAATTTCTCCTACATATGCATGTTGCCTTCGGAGCCAGTGGCATTAGCCTAATTGGTGCCTTCGGAGCACGATGACAATTGGAAGTGGTTCATGACATGTTCGATGGGGGCGGTAGCGGGTAATAGTATTCTCCCTTCGGATTTATGACCTGGTCGAGAAAAAATCCTGCTATTTCCTCTTGAAGTGCTTCTACGCGCTCCGTTTCTAGGAGCTTGTCCCGCACCTCTTTGAACTGTTAAGAAGGAGATCAATATGCATGTGTATTAGTTGTGTTAAAAATTGTGAATAGTGTTCTGACAAGCGTACCCATTCCTGTCTTTGAGATCTGCTCCTTTCAGACGCCATCATGCGAATGTTCTCGCAAACGCAGTATGCACACAGATTAGTCCCCTGCGCCTGATTCAGGGCCTTTATTACGAGAATGGAATTTAATTTGATCAGATAATAATTAATCAAGCATGATAATTAAAGAGATGGCAGCTAGCTAGCTAGCTAGTACTACTTAATTACTTACCTTGGATTGAAACCATTTCAGCTATGGTTTCCATTCACCTTCCGTGACGCTGATGAACCTTGCCCAAGCCCTGCCCGCCGACAAAAAAAATGAATAAAGGGGTTATTAAATAGTTCATATCATGAAATGACGAACTAAATAGGCCGAGATATATAGTTAATAATGATTGAAATTACCTGTTGACTATCCCATACAAGATGTTGTAGTCACTATTTGCTTTGAGTAGCGAGTCCAGTATTTCAACTGTTCCGGCGTCAACTTTAATGATACACAAGATCCAGTGAAATCTGCATGCACACACGTTTGCATGTCTTAATTAAGCGGGCATATGTAAGCAAAAACATGTAGCTAGCTAGTAGGCAAAAACAGAGAAATTGTAATACAAGAAAGTGTGACTCACTCGAAGTTGTAAGGAAGTAGTATATCTTCATTGTATTTGAGGCACTTCAAGAACTCTAGCATGCTGTCCTCTACCTGCTTTTCATAATACTTGCTCATTTTCCATGTGTATTGATTAACGGTGTTTGGGTCAATGAACCCAATGTCATAGCATCCACCTTTTCTCATTTCATACATCTTCATCCTGCATAATACCACAGAAAAGAATATAGTGAGGATAATTACAGGTAATGATTGATCAAAAGGATCACTACAGCTAGCTTGAGACTTAAATTACAGAAAGAAATCACTTACAGACAATAGCAACTGACGATAGATTTGTCGAGTGCGTCTTGATTGTATAACTGAAACAGTTCAGAATACTCAACGGCCACAGCTTTCTCATGGTAGTAATGATCCTTCTTGACATACACCATGAGGAACTCTCGATCGGATCTCTTGGTAATGTCCATGTACCATTGATGCAATTCATACATTCTCGTTGGGAGCTTCTTGACATCTTCTGGCTTGACCAAAGGTTGGCCCCGGACATATTTCTGTTTTATTTCCTCCTCTGTAATCACAGGCATGTCCTCGATCTCGAGGAGTTGTCCAACAGTGATCTTGAGTTCTTCAGCCTGAATTATATGCTCCTGGGTTATTACCACATCGCCCACCTCGGGAACGTAAACTGTTTGGCCACAATAATATTGGGCGCGCGTACTGTCACGTGTTGTCGGCACAACAAGCGGGGGGGTCGATTGCGCTGCCTGTTCTCCTAGCTGGGCAACGGTTTTCCCGCATTTTTCGACAGCTGCTTGTTGTTTGCTTGAGCTCGAGCTCGCCTCCTTCTGTAGACGTTGTCGATGTAACTTCCTAATATGGCGCTCATAGTCTGTGTCAACAGGCTTAGGAGCTGGTGGTTGAGCCATACGAATGAAGTGGTCAACTACTTTCACAGGCACTTACTCCCTTGGCGGCGGTGGCGGTTTCGGTCCAAAATGGGCGTTGACTTCTGCCCGCACTATGGCATTGGTTTGCTCCTTGGTCCTGTCGTAAGCCCTCACAGGAAGAGGAGTAGTGAGGTTTGGACCATATTTATATCGCTTGCCTCCGCCTGTACTTCCTGTACTATGACCTCGACTGGTACCGCTACGCACCATAGCTGCGGGGTGTCTCTTCTGCGATTGCTGAGGCAGCAGAGACGACTGACGGGGCTGAGTTGGATGAGCAGGAGTGGCCTGAAGCTGTGACGGACTTGGAGGAGGAGTGGCCTGAGGTTGTGCCGGACTTGGAGGAGGAGTGGACGTCTGACGCTGTGTCGGACTTGGAGGAGGAGTGGCTTGACACTTTGCCGGACTTGGAGGAGGAGGAGTGGCCTCACGCGTTGGTGGACTTGGAGGAGCGGGAGTCTGCTGACTCGGTGGCAGACTTCGACGAGGAGTCGGGTGACGCGGTGTCGGTGGCCTTCGAAAAATGATGCAATCCTTTCTCCATAGGATGATACGATGTTTGGCGTCTCCGAGTGTGTGCTCCTCATCACCTCCAGGAATGTCAAGCTCTAGCCCCGAATATTGGTCCACCACCTCATCAACCAAGACACGAGCATAGCCCGCTGGAATCGGGTTGCAATGGAAGGTTGCCTCGGGGGAATTTGAAAAAGCAACGACGTCCGCCACCTTCATGGATATGTTCTTCATTTTGAAGTGTAGCTCGCAGTTAGTGTTCTCCGTGATGTCATCCACGGGGTATCTATCCAGCACTACTGCGTCGCCCGGGGCGAAACCAACGCTGCTTCTCGGCATAGATGGGGCGGTGGTATCCAATGCTGGATCATCCGCTAGCTGCTGCAGCTGCTGAGACCCCCTTTGCTGGCTAAGTGAGTCAATCTGCTCCTGCTGCCGCTGGAATTTAGCTGCCAATTCCGCTTGACTTGCTTCTAGGCCTTGAAGGCGTTCATAGTCGAGCTTCCTTTGCTCCTCCTCCATCTTCCTCTTCTTCTCCTCCGCAATCTTCTTTCTCGCACGGGTTCTGTAGTCGGCGTTCCAGTCCGAAAACCCCTCATACCACGGAATAGCGCCCTTGCCTCGTGTTCTTCCCGGGTGTTCAGGATTTCCCAGGGCACGCGTAAGCTCATCGTTCCCTTTGTTGGGCTGGAACACCCCCGATCGAGCCTCTTCTATTGCAACAAGTAGCGCATCGTCGGCTCCGTTCAGACATGCCTTCGTCGAAACATTGCCTATCTTCGGGTCCAACTCCCCCCCATGCGCATAGAACCAAGTCCTGCACCTGGGGGGCCAGCTCTTACTAACCGGAGTGACACCTGCATCCTCCATCTCTTTCTCAGACTTATCCCACTTACGCATTGCCACCGCGTAGCCACGTGGCTCCAGCTTATGGAACTTATCCTTTTTTCGGCATTCTTCTTGTTTATTCTCGACCGTTCCTTAGCTAATTCTGAATCCTTGAATTTCACGAAATCGTCCCAATGAGCACTTTGATTCTCTAGTATCCCCTCGAATACTGGAGTCTTCCTTCCTCCCTTGACGTACTTCTCCCACGTCATTCTCTTGTGGTTCTTGAATGCAACCGCCATCTTCCTAAAAGCAGCGTCCTTGACTTTCCGCACGTCTGCTTCTGTGAAATTATCTGGTAAGGTGAAATGTTCCATGAGAGTATCCCAAAGCAGATTTTTTTGATTCTCGTCGACAAAAGTAACATCTGGACGTGGATTTGCTGGCTTTCTCCATTCTTGAAGGGAGATCGGGAGTTGGTCCTTCACAATAACTCCGCACTGATGAACGAACTTGTCCGCAATCTTCTTAGGCGCTAATGGTTCGCCATTAGGTTTGATTGCCTCGATATTGTACTTTACGCCCTCCTTCAACTTTTTGTTCGGGCCTCGTTTCGTCCTTTTGCCTGAAGATTTGCTCGATCCGGATGGCTGAAAGAAGAAAGATCGATTCATTAATATATCTTCAACTCATTTAAAACATGCGATGATCACCAGATTCCTACTTATATAAATATATATACCTCGCCGGTGTTTGTTGTTTCAGGATCAACATGTTCTTCGTCGTAGTTCATGACTTCATCTTCTCGGTCATCGCGATCGAATATCATATCACCCTCTCCGGTGTTGTTTAGGAATTCGGAGCCGTCAAAATCTTCTTCATTCTGATCATCATCTGGCCCGCGTATGATATCGAGCATGGTCTGTTCTCTCTCTCTGTCGGTATTGTCCGCCATAGCTTTTATTTAACTATGCCAAAAGAAATATAAAACAATTTAGTATAATCTCGAATAATAGATATAATCTCGAATACATCGTCTCGAATAATAGATATAATCTCGAATACATCATTTCGAATAATAGATATAATATTGAATACATCACTAGCTAGCTAGCTAGCAAGCTAATAAAGATCGAATAGTACAGAGTAATCTAGGCCACTCGCGGTTCCTGAGGTGCGGGCGGTGGACACCCAAAGAGAAGGAACCATCACTCGATCATAGCTCGGGTGATCTCCCCAAAGAACCTGCCAGGTATTGGAGAACCTGACGTCCATAGCAGCCATGTAGCGATGGACGTGCTCGTCCTCCTCCCTGACACGGCGACGTACCACCTCCGGCGGGGCCGGCTCCCTCCGCACCGAAAGTGGCCCACGTGAATGCCACCAAAGGAGATGAGGGTCGACGAGGGGACCCGAGGCCGGGTTCCTCACCAAGCGTCGCGCCCCTGAAGGTAGCACCTCCCAGTGCCAGCCCGGCGGAGCCCAGTCCCGGACATGGGTCCTCTGAAGCAGGACGTCGTCGCGGACGTGTCGACGGCGAGGATGCGGGCCGGGCATCGTCGACAACAAAATACTATATGCCGCAAAAGTAAAGTAACATTTTTTAAATGATGGATTGTGATGATTTCATATATGCAAATTCTAAATTTTATAACTAAAAATATAAGAAACTAGAAAAACATCGATCATCGTCTAACAATTTGAAATTAATCTAATTCATCTAGCTAGCTAAAACTAACATTTCCAAAATTTCTAACATTTCTATATAACTAACATTTCTATAACATTTGACATTATATATATTATAACTAACATTTCTACATACTATTTGACATTAATCTAATCTAATTAATTAATTCATCTAAAACTTTGTATGAAAAACAGCAAAATAGAAAAAACTAAAAGCTAAAAACAGAAAAATTGTGTGTGTGCGCGTCTAGTGTGTGTGTGTAGTGTGTGTGTGTGTGTGTGTGTGTGTGTGTGTGTGTGTGTGTGCATGTAGTGTGTGTGTGCGCGTGCGCGTGTGTGTGCGCTACGGTCGGCGCCGGCGCCGGCGCCAGTGTGCGCTACGATCGATTGGAGGGAGGAGAGGGGCCGGGGGAGGGGCTCACAGCGCGCGCGGGCAAGGTCGAGGCGAGGGCGACGGCGAGGGCGAGGTCGATCCAAAGGCGACGGCGACGGCGAAGCGAGGGGATCGGCGACCGGGGCGGCGACGGGGGTGCCGCGGAGTCGACGGGGACAACGCGACGAGGGCAGGGGAGTCGCGGAGTCGACGGGGACGGCGCGACGGGGGCGGCGACGGCGCGAGACGGGGCGGCGGCAGAGAGAAGTGGGAGATGAGAAACTGAAAATTTTCGAAGTGTTTCCTATATAGGGGACACCTTTAGTACTGATTGGAGCCACCAACCGGTACTAAAGGCCTGTTTTGGCCAGGCCAAGCGGGGGGGGGGGGGGGGGAGCACCCCCCTTTAGTACCGGTTCCTGGCTCCAACCGGTACTAAAAGCCCCCCCTTTAGTACCGGTTGGTGCCACAACCCGGTACTAAAGGGGGTGCGCTACCAGGCGAGGGGCGCAGAAGTTTAGTCCCACCTCGCTAGCCGAAGGGCGCTCACACCTGCTTATAAGCCCCGCCGCCGCTGCTGTCTCGAGCTCCTCTCTAAAGCAGGCCTTCTGGGCCTACCTCTGCTACTCTGCCCTGTGGGGCCTATTGGGCTTGCGGGCCTGCATCCTGGCCCAACAATAGGTTGGGTTTCTAGTCGTATGCAGGCCGCTGTGGCCCGGTAGGTGGGCTTTTTTCATTTAGTTTTTTCTTTTCTGCTTTATTTATTTTGTTTTATTTATTTTTAGTTGTTTTTTGCTGTATTTAGAGTTTCTTTGTGAATATTTTTGATAGTTTTTAGAAAATTTCAGTTAGTGCCGGTAGTTTTTAAATTTGAATAGTTTAAATTTTGAATTATTTGAAATTTGTGTGAATCACTAGTTTGTGAATAACTTAACTTTAAAAATACATTTTCCAGTGATTCTTTTTTATTATGTTTAATATTAGTGTGTTTTATCATTATATTCAATTTGGTAATGCTTAAGTTATTTAAAAATGAAATGCCTTTGTAACGGATGAGTTTTCGTCCGAAACCCTGATACTTCGAAACAGATTGTCCATTTTGTACACGAAGTGTATCCAGTTTTTGCGGTAAGCCTCTCTACTTTTTTGCACATGCTATGTGGGTGAAATTATGATACCATGCCAACTTTCAACCTTTTCTGAGTTCATTTGAAATGCTTTTCAATTTCAGGGTCATTTAGCTTTAAAAAAATCAGTAAATGCATGAAAGAATTTGTTTGCACCTAAAATTTCTTCGCGTTTCAAATGCCAAAACACATAACTACCCTAACTATTACAGAGATTCTCTCCTGGGTGTGAAATACAGAAGAAAGTGATGATAGTGAAGCCGATCACATCCCAGATCTTTGGGTGTGAAACTTTTTCTTCGCAAGTGTCCCTTTGCGCCGTAACCATGGAAAATCTTCATCATTTAACGGGATGCTCGGGTCAATATTCACTGTGAATGGAGCAATTTCATCAAACTTTTCTTAATCTTCTGACATGTCTGTCTTGCCATCCACTCCTACGATGTTTCTCTTTCCAGAAAGAACTATGTGCCGCTTTGGCTCATCGTACGATGCATTCGCTTCCTTATCTTTTCTTTTTCTTGGCTTGGTAGACATGTCCTTCACATAGAAAACATGTGCCACATCATTGGCTAGGACGAATGGTTCGTCTGCATACGTAAGATTGTTGAGATCCACTGTTATTATTCCGTACTGTGGGTCTTCCGTTACCCCGCCTCGTGTCATATTGACCCATTTGCACCGAAACAAAGGGACCTTCAAACCACGTCGATAGTCAAGTTCCCATATGTCCTGTATATAACCATAATATGTTTCCTTTCCCGTCTTGGTTTCTGTATCAAAGCGGACACCACTGTTTTCGTTGGTTCTCTTCTTATCTTGGGCGATCGTGTAAAATGTATTACCATTTATCTCGTACCCTTTGAAAGTCATTATATTCGAAGATGGTAACTGGGACAGCAAGTACAGGTCATCTTCAATAGAGGTGTCATGCATGGTACGTGCTTGCAACCAGCTGGCGAAACTCCTGGTTTGTTCACGTCTAATCCACTCATCAGACCGCTCCAGGTGTTTGGAGCGTAGCAAATTCTTGTGTCCATCCATATACGGAGCCACCAAGGCGGAATTCTATAGAACTGTGTACTGTGCTTCAATGAGAGAATGTCCGTCCATACATATTATTTGTTCCCCTCCTAGCGTGCCTTTTCCATCCAGTCTGCCCTTATGCCGCGATTCAGGAACACCAATCGGCTTAAGGTCAGGAATAAAGTCAATACAAAACTCAATGACCTCCTCATTTTGACGGCCCTTGGAGATGCTTCCTTCTGGCCTAGCACGGTTATGAACATATTTCTTTAAGACTCCCATGAACCTCTCAAAGGGGAACATATTGTGTAGAAATACAGGACCCAAAACGTTAATCTCTTCGCATAGGTGAACTAGGATGTGCGTCATGATGTTGAAGAAGGATGGTGGGAACACCGACTCGAAACTGACAAGACATTGCACCAAATCATTCTGTAACCTTGGTATGATTTCTGGATCGATTACCTTCTGAGAGATTGCATTGAGAAATGCACATAGCTTCACAATGGCTAATCGAACGTTTTCCGATAGAAGCCCCCTCAATGCAACCGGAAGTAGTTCCGTCATAATCACGTGGCAGTCATGAGACTTTAGGTTCTGGAACTTTTTCTCTGCCATGTTTATTATTCCCTTTATATTCGACGAGAAGCCAGACGGTACCTTAATACTGAGCAGGCATTCAAAGAAGATTTCCTTCTCTTCTTTGGTAAGAGCGTGGCTTGCATGACCCTGATGTATGCCGTCTTTTCCGTGCATACATTGCTGGTCCTCCCGTGCCTCAGGTGTATCTTTTGTCTTCCCATACACGCCCAAGAAGCCAAGCAGGGTCACACAAAGATTCTTCGTCACGTGCATCACGTCGATTGCGGAGCGGACCTCGAGGTCTTTCCAATAGGGCAGGTCCCAAAATATAGATTTCTTCTTCCACATGGGTGCGCGTCCGTCAGCGTCATTCGGAACAGGTTGTCCACCAGGACCCTTTCCAAAGACCACCTTCAAATCCTTGACCATATCATGTACATCAGCACCAGTACGGTGGCGAGGCTTCGTCCGGTGATCTGCCTCACCTTTGAAATGCTTGCCTTTCTTTCTTATGGGATGCCTGCTCGGAAGAAATCGACGATGTCCCAGGTACACATTCTTCTTACAATTAGCCAAATATATACTGTCGGTATCGTCCAAACAGTGCGTGCTTGCGCGGTATCCCTTGTTTGTCTGTCCTGAAAGGTTACTGAGAGCAGGTCAATCATTGATGGTCACGAACAACAACGCCTTTAGGTCAAATTCTTCCCCCATGTGCTCATCCCACGCACGTACACCTGTTCCATTCCACAGTTGTAAGAGTTCTTCAACTAATGGCCTTAGGTACACATCAATGTCGTTGCCGGGTTGCTTAGGGCCTTGGATGAGCACTGGCATCATAATGAACTTCCGCTTCATGCACCAAGGAGGAAGGTTATACAAACATAGAGTCACAGGCCAGGTGCTATGGTTGCTGCTCTGCTCCCCAAAAGGATTAATGCCATTTGCGCTTAGACCAAACCATACGCTCCTTGCGTCATCTACAAACTCCTTCCCGTACATTCTTTCGATTTTTCTCCACTGCGACCCGTCAGCGGGTACTCTCAACTTTCCGTCTTTTTTACGGTCTTCTCTGTGCCATCGCATCGCCTTGGCATGCTCTTTGTTTTGGAACAAACGTTTCAACCGTGGTATTATAGGAGAATACCACATCATCTTGGCAGGAATCTTCTTCCTGGGGCGCCGGCCCTCGACATCACCAGGGTCATCGCGGCAGATCTTATAGCGCAATGCACCACATACCGGGCAAGCGTTCAAATCCTCGTACTCTCCGCGGTAGAGGATGCAATCATTAGGGCATGCATGTATCTTCTGCACCTCTAACCTTAGAGGGCAGACAACCTTGTTTGCTTCGTACATACTCTCGGGCAATTCGTTGTTCTTTGGAAGCATATCCTTTATCATTACCAGCAACTTTCCAAATCCCTTGTCAGATACACCATTCTCTGCCTTCCATTGCAGCAATTCCAGTGTGGTGCCCAGCTTTTTCTTGTCACCTACGCAATTTGGGTACAACAATTTTTTGTGATCCTCTAACATGCGCTGCAACTTCTTCTCCAAATCACTTGCGCAGTTTCTCTTTGCATCGGCAATGGCCCGACCTAGATCATCAACGGGCTCATCTGATGCCTCTTCTTCGGCTTCTTCCTGCATTGCCGGCTCAGCTTCTTCCCGCATTACCGGCTTAGCTTCTTCCCCCATTGTTGTATCATCGTATTCAGGGAACCCATGGCCAGGATAGCTGTTGTCGTCCTCTTCTTCTTCATTGTCTTCCATCATAACCCCTCTTTCTCCGCGCTTGGTCCAAACATTATAATGGGGCTTGAAACCGGTCTTAAACAGGTGGACGTGAATGGTTCTTGACGTAGAGTAATTATGACCATTCTTACAGTGAGCACATGGACAAGGCATAAAACCATCCGCCGGTTGTTTGCCTCAGCCGCAAGCAGAAAAGTACGCACGCCCTCAACAAACTGGGGAGAGCATCGGTCATCGTACATCCATTGCCGGCTCATCTTCATTACACAACACCGAATAGACCAAATTAATACAAGTTCATACATAAAGTTCATACAACACTTAAATGCAACAAACAAATAACTCTCTAGCTAAAGCATTTAAATGCAACAACAAATACGATCAAGATTGCAACTAAGGTAACAATGGATCCAACAGCATAATGATACCAAGCCTCACTATCGATGGCATATTTTCTAATCTTTCTAATCTTCAAGCGCATTTTCTCCATCTTGATCTTGTGATCATCGACGACATCGGCAACATGCAACTCCAATTCCATCTTTTCCCCCTCAATTCTTTTCAATTTTTCTTTCAAGTACTCGTTTTCTCTTTCAACTAAATTTAACCTCTCGGCAATAGGGTCGTTGGAATTTCAGGTTCAGATACCTCCTAGAAAAAAAAATTATGTCAACTTGATGGGCATAATTTGTCATAAACACGAAATGCAACTAGTTTTAAAAGAGAATATACATACCACATCCGAATCATAACAAGGACTAGGGCCGACGGGGACGGATATCAAAACCATGGCACTATATGTATAACAAACAACGTACGGGTAAGATAATTATACGAGTAACTATATATCCAAATCACACACATCAATTTTTATATAAAATTTCATGAACAAGAGGCTCACCACAAGGTGGTGCCGGCGACGGGACGGTGCGGGCGATCGGCGGTGGCTACGATGGAGATTTAGAAGGCACTAAGTAAACCACACCTACATATGCAAACTAAGTGTTATTTTTGACCTCAAATTACATATAAATCAAATACTAGCACATATATATATATATATATATATATATATATATATATATATATATATATATATATCCTCCCAAATTACTAAACTCACAAATTAATCACTATATAAACCAATGCAAGAGCTAATCTAGCAATGAGAGATGAAAGGACAAAGTTGCTAACCTTTGTGATCATTTGAATGGATGAGGGCCTTCAAATCTTGACAAATTTCGGGTAAATTTTGTGATGAACTTGAGAGGAAGAAGGGAAGAACAGAGGAGAGGGCCGGAGAGGGAAAGGGGGAAGAACAGAGTGCTGGTGGACGAAGGGTTTATATAGGACGACCTTTAGTACCGGTTCGTAGCACGAACCGGTACTAAAGGTGCTGGAGGGGCCCCACTCTGACAACATCCTGCCACCACTCTCATTAGTACTGGTTCGTGGCACGAACCGGTGCTAAAGGTTCGCCACGAACCGGTACTAATGAAAGCGGCCCGGCTAGCCGTTGAAACCGGCACTAATGTATACATTAGTGCCGGCACTAATGTATACATTAGTGCCGGCTCAAATACAAACCGGCACTAATGTGCTTCACGATTGACCCTTTTTCTACTAGTGCAACCTGCCGCAACGCAACATCGCCGCTGGGCATGGCAACGATGTCGACTCCCAAGTGTGGCAATAATGCTTCATTGCAAACACCGAGCTCCCCCAAGAGCCACCAACGACGCTGCAGCGAGCCGCCGGCAAGCGTTGTGATGCAGCACCAGAGACCCCTCGCGTGAGTGCTGCATCAGAGCGCTCCATTGCACCTCTGCCGCCTGCGATGAGCGCTCCATTGCAGTTCCTCTGCGGGGCGACGAGTGCTCCATTGCAACTTTGCCGCTGTCGCATGAGTGCTGCATGGGAGCACGAGGCTGCATTGCAACGCAGTCGAGGTTGCAACGCGACGCGATGGCCGTGCACAAGTTGTTGTGTCGGCTCCGGGCGGTCGTGGACGCATTGCTATACTAGTGTTCATCAACGAGCGTAGTTTCGCATCGCCGGCAGCAACTCCCGACCCTGCTGTTGTGGTGGTATTTGCCATGGCTCTCCTCCATGGACGCTACTTTGCAGCTATGCCACTTCCAGCGATGCAGCGGAGGAGCTCTGGCTGCTAGCGCCAACGGCCGGCGTCAAACTCTTCCAATTTTCTAGTTGTTGTGGTGGTGCTCGCCATGACTCCTCTCCTCTCCTTTGGCGATGAGATGCAAGGGAAAGAGAGAAGAAAGAAAAAGTGCGTTGGAGGTTGGAGCAGCTTCGTAAACATAGGATGACCATGTGAAAGGAAAAGCACCGCTTCAATTCTGTTTCCCTCTATAAGCTCACACATGCAATAACGCCACCACTGAACTAGTCCCTTGGACTCCTCCGGCCACTGGGCATGTAAAACTGAACACAGATGGATCCATTTTGGACGGTGTGGGAGAAACAGGCATGCTGCATCGTGACCACACTGGCGCCATCATATTCAGTTCTTGCATGCATCTTTTTTCGTGCAATGATGTATTGGAGGCTGAGATCTTAGCGCCATCATATTCTAGATATGTTTTGACAAACTTTGGGAGGACTCAAGGTCGAACTGCTGCATGGCTTGGGTGTCACTTTGGACACTGTTAAGCATGACTGTACCTGTGTTTTGATTGAGTAATACAAGAATTCTTCCAAAAAAAAGTAAAGATAGGATAATAAGCACAACCGGAGAGAGAGAAGGAATCGAAGGAGCTCGAAGGAGGCCATCGCGCATGCACGAAGGACTCTGGTTTTATGTTTAAAAAAAGTAATCGAAGGAGGCGATCGCGCATGCACGGAGGCCATCGCGGCAGCTTCGTAGAGATAGGATAAGCACGATCTGCACGCACTCGGAGTCGGAGGGCTTGCCGCGGACGGGCCCTTCGGAGAGGTCAGAAGGAAGTCGTTACGTAGGTGCCTCCGATTCCGGTGTTGAGTGGGAAGGCGATCGGGATCAGAACCGGAAGCACGCTGGTAACCGACTCGGAGTCAGAACGGCTATTCACCACACGCCGCTCCTAAATAAGAATGGGGTCATCTTTAAGATTGACTTCGAGAAAGTTTATGATAAGGTGAAGTGGCCTTTCTTGCTTCAAACTCTTCGTATGAAAGGGTTTTCCGATACTTGGTGCCGATGGGTTGAGAACTTTGTGTCTGGAGGTAGCGTGGCTATCAAGGTGAACGATGACGTAGGCAATTATTTCCAGACTAGGAAGGGGCTACGCCAAGGCGACCCCGCATCACCTATCCTTTTTAACATCGTGGCTGATATGCTAGTTACTCTCATTGAGAGGGCCAAGCTAGCTGGTCAAATCACCGGGGTCATTCCTCATCTAGTAGAAGGAGGCCTGTCAATCTTACAGTATGCGGATGACACCATTTTGTTTTTGAATCACGACCTAGAAAAGACTAGAAACCTCAAATTGTTATTATGTGATTTTGAGGATCTTTCTGGCCTTAAGATAAACTTTCATAAGAGTGAACTTTTCTGCTTTGGCGAAGCCGCAGAAACTTCACAAGAATTGCTGATATATTTGGATGCCAACTAGGCCAATTTCCGATTCGATATCTAGGTATTTCTATTCATTATCGGTGTTTGACAATCGCTGAATGGAAACATGTTGAAGAGAGACTGGAGAAACGGTTGGTGAGCTGGAAGGCCAAACTCTTGTCCTATGGGGGCCGACTAGTTCTGATCAACTCGGTTCTTACCAACATGGTCCTTTACATGCTATCTTTTTTTCATCTGCCAAAAGGTGTTCTCCAACGTCTTGATTATTTTAGATCAAGGTTTTTTTGGCAGAGTGACAATGAAAAAAAGAAATATCGCTTGGCTAGGTGGAATATATTATGTCGTCCTAAAAACCAAGGGGGACTCGAAATCCAGGATCTTGAGATCAAAAATATTGCATGGCTCAGCAAATGGGTATACAGATTACTCACTGAGGATGGTGTTTGGCAGGAGATCATTCGTAATAAATACATTGGGTCCAAAGCAATCTCCCAGGTCTACTGGAAACCAGGTGACTCTCATTTTTGGAGTGGGGTTATGAAAGCTAAAGAATTCTTTTTTCAATTTGGCACTTTCTCGGTTAGGGACGGCTCCCAGATTCGATTCTGGGAAGACACCTGGCTCGGGACTACTCCTCTAAATGTGCAATACCCAAGCTTATATCGGATAGTTAGACATAAGTTTGTCACGATTAAGCAGGTATTGGGACAAGAACACCCGGATATTCTTTTCGCAGAACGATTTCTGGACCTCGTCTGACTGCATGGAACGATTTGCTGACTCGTTTGGGAGCTGTCCAACTGTCGGCTGAATCGGACATCTTTAAATGGAACCTGCATCGGTTAAATCCATGTATGATGCATTGGTTCATAACGAGGTTCCATCTGATAATAAAAAATTGTGGAAGCTTAAGATTCCTCTAAAAGTGAAAATTTTCCTATGGTTTCTCAACAAAAGAGTTATCTTAACTAGGGACAATCTAGCTCGACGAAACTGGCAAGGCTGCAAAAAATGTGTTTTCTGCAATCATAATGAATCCATTAAACACCTATTTTTTGATTGCAAGTTTGCTATATCGGTATGGGCAATAGTCCAAATTGCTTCGAATCTATATCCTTCACGCAGCGTACGGAATATGTTCGGCAATTGGTTGAGGGGAATAGATAAACAATTGTCTAAGCACATTCTTGCGGGGGCGGCTGCCTTATGTTGGGCGTTATGGCTCACCAGGAATGATATTGTTTTTAATCATAAAAGTGTTTCATCTCCTATGCAGGTAATTCATATATGCTCGCGATGGCTCCGTATGTGGTCTATCCTGCAGAGGCCGGAGGACAGAGACTTTTTTATGATGGCTTCTACCCGGTTAGAGAGCTCGGCCAGGGACATTTTTTACCCCCATGGATGGCGGTGTGACCTTCGGATTGGACCGGCATCACCTTAGGCCTCTTTTATCTTTTTTCGCTACTGCTGGCGTTTTTGCCTTTTTATTTTGGCTTCTAGTATTTTAAAACTTTGGCTGTGTGCATCTAGCTATGCAGAGGTCGGGTGATCTTTGATGCGGTTGTATCAACTCGATATTTCAATTCAATGAAAAGCCCTTTATCGAAAAAAATAAAATAAATACTACGTACCTCGTTTCCCCCAAACAAACAGAGCAAGGCATAGACACGAGAGGCAACGATCCGAAGAAGTGAAAATCGGCTATGGCGTCGGCGGTGCTCGGAAACGCGGCTATGAGGCTGGGAGGCGGCGCGGTGCGGCAGGCGCAGGCGGCGGGGATCTTCTCGAAGCTCTTGCCGGCCGTCATGATCGGGCAGCAGCGGGTCTTGCAGTGGTTTATCCACACAGAGGTACGCTACGCACAAACATTACCTGGCCTCTTGCAACCTGTCCAGTAATCTCTATATCGACTGGCACCTAAACTAACATTGCTTGGTACGTGTTGCCTGCAGCAGCAGCAGCAGCAGCAGCAACAACTGGTGCAGGCTTGCAGCAGCTATGGGACGAAACTAGGGAAGGACGGCCTTCTGGGCAAAATCCAAGGGATGAAGGAGGAGCTGTACGACCTCATGACGGAGGCGAACAAGACGTACGGGTCCGGCTCCGGCGGCGACAAGAAGCTCTTCCAGTGTCTCTCCGGACACGTCCAGCCCAGACCCCATGACCCTACATGGTAACACTCCCTCTCTCTCTCTATTAGTAGTAGCTTCGCGCGTGCCCTCGCTCTTTCCGGTTTTGTGTGATCCTTAACTCGTTCTTGACTGCCTGCAGGAAGTCCAACATGTGGTCGAGGCATCTCGACGCCGTCTTGAGGGGTGTCGGCATCACGAATGCCGTTGTTATGTATTCCGGCCTCTGTCTTGTCTCCGGAGTAAACCTGGCGATTTGGACGCGCTCCTAGCTAGTGAAGAAGAGCTCGGGGTTTCTTTGCATCCACTTGTCTAGCTCAAAATATATGGATCACCGGTTCGGTTGTAATAGATAGATAGATTTCTCTTGTGTTAGGTGATTTTTCAATGTCTTTGTTTTTCATCCGAGTTTGTGATGCATGATAAATAAACATATCTATCATGGAGATAGATACATTTTTTTATATTCGTGATTTCTATGGAGTATTCCACAGGTCTATAGAATTGCATGGAGTGACCAGGCAATTTGGCAATTGTCTGGTCTATTGTCCATGGACACGCCCACGCACGCCCTTGAACGTATAAGGTGCCGGGTTTCGCAACCGCGGCTATAGATGCTCTAACGTACTTTTGTTGAAAAAAAACACTACTCCTAGCACGTCTAGCCGGTGGCCATTCGCTGGTTAGCGTTACCAAGCACCCATCCGGATTAGAAAAATCTTTGTCCCCGTGTCATCTCATTAGGAAATATCTCACGTCATGCTAAAATCGGTTTCACCTAGTCCCCTCCACGTTCCTTCATATTACACAAAGTGCAAATGTGAACGCATTAAAAGTGCAAGTGTGCACAAGTGTCTACACATGGTACAGTCCCTCTCTAGGTATTAGCTTCACACATGTGCTAGCTCTTTCCATGGTACAGTCCCTCTCTAGGTATTAGCTTCACACATGTGCTAGCTCTTTCGATCGATCTTTCCTCGCGTCTTTGCGTGATCCTTGACTCCCTTTTGCCTGCAAGAAGTCGAATATGTCATCGAGGTGGCTCGACACCCTTTGGAGGGGTGTCGGCATAACGGATAACCTTTGTTTGGATTTGTGGGCTGAGTGCTGTTTCTAGACTAAACATGGTGCAGTGGGTGCACTTCTAGTGAAGAGATCAAGGTTTCTTTGCACTTGTCTAGCTGAAAATACATCACCAGTTGTGATAGATAGATTTCCCTTGTTTCTATTTTTGCAATGCTTTTTTTTGTCCGATTTTTTTTAACATAGTACAGACGTAGGCACTCATATATACGCGCATACACTCGCCCATATGAGAACACACATAAACGCCCTATCCCTATGAGCACCTTTGAGAGACTGAACCGGCATATAATATTGAGATTGACGAACATTAAACGCGCATAGCCGGAAATCCTGAAACAAATCCAGAAAAATGTGTATAGTGGAATTTGAACCCTTGTGGGCTGAGGATACCACTCTCCTCCTAACCATCCAACCATATGTTGGTTCTCTTTTTTCATCCGAATTATAAGTATGTACCTTTTCTTCAAGGCCCAGCCTATGAATGTATCATTGTGATGCACAATTAATATATCTATTGTTAAAAGAGATAAAAAAAGATTTATGCATGAAGCACCGGTCCTCTTTTAAACTTTTGAATATTCCAAAAGTCAATAGAGAACAAGTTACCCGATCGATATGACATGCCAATGACAACTTCGTCAATTTCAAGCGGAAATGCGTAGGGGCACGCGAGTGCCGGGGGGAAGGGGGGGGGGGGCTCACATGCCAATTCCTCTCGCCCGTTCGTTTTACCTTGTGATTCACGCAGTAGTTTAATCCTACATGAGGCCACCTTAAAAAAGAAAATCCCTCAAAAGGTTTCAAGTTTCAATGATGAAACTTATGGTTTTTTTATCTAAAGCTCTCAAGTTTCAACTAGTTTCAGAGATATAATTTTAAGCAATTTTTCTATCGGTCGTATACACAAAATAATTGATTTTTATCGATCGCTCATACTAAGTTTCAACATTGAAACTCAGCATATTTCTAATGGTTAAAATATATTCAAAATGGATCTTATTTGAATGAGCTGGCCATGAGAAACACGAATATGAAAACATAACTTAATCTATAATTTTTGTTTAAAAGATATTAAACTTTAAAAATCAGAAGCCAAAATATAAAGCGGGCACCAGGACATGCGTGCCACAAATCCTCTCCCTAATTTCAACATATGCTGGCGCGGTCTCTCGAAGATGTTCATAGGGGTAGGGAGTGTGTCCGTGCGTTCATATGGATGAGTGTGTCGTATGTGAATGGTATGTGTTTATACCGTGTTCCTAAACAAACGATAATGTTAAAGAACTGACATTTTATTCCTAGTGTTTCCCGAGCGACGCAATCTCGGCCACATAATGCACCGTTCATGTTACTCATCACAATTCCCATCTCTTTACCAAACACATTCACTCTCTCAGCCCCGTACTGGCCCCGTCCCCATTCCCCACAGTGAACACCACCACCCCTTGTGATTTTGCTTCCGCTGTCGTCGATGCTCAACGAGATGGCTTGAGGCAGCTGCTGGTCTATGGCTGATCGAGTGGTTCATGATGCGCTCGAGGAGAGAGCTTGAGGTGTGTGCACATCTGCGAGACACTGCTGGAATTATCCTTTTTGCTAAGTGCCCAGGAAACTTTGCCAAAGGGCAATTAAAACTCGATAAACACTTTGCCAAGTTCAGCTTTTGGCATACGGTGCTCGGCCTACACCTTCATGCAAAGATCAGTGTGTCGAGTTCCAACCATCGGGAACTCCTTAAACACTTTTGTCGAGGACTAAACAGGGTAATCGACCCAATAAAGTTACTTGACGCTTGCCACATGGCCCATGGATTTGCCGAGCTTCAAAAAACCGGTTGTAAGTGCATGTAGTGCCTCATGAGGGTTTTGGATGATTTTATGGACAAAACAGTTCGGGACTAATGTGTTAGCTAGTGTACAGTCTAGCAGTAGACCCTCAGGATTTGGTTTCATCGAGTGTTACGACCCTTAAAAATGTTGTGCTAACATTGAAGAATATCAAATGCCTAGTTAGAACAAATGATGATACTCAAAAGAGTGAAGCAGATACATAGACTATTGTTAACTACTTTTCTTTTGCTTCTATTTGAGTCAATAGGAAAAACTGTACCATCACGGGGGCTCTAAGCAAAAGTAAGACTGAAATCTTCTAGTGTGTGCTCAGTCCAAACCTAAAATCTTTGAGTGAATACTTTGAGAGTGTTACAGAGAGTCCTTTTGGCTTATGAATCCGAGGTGTTAGTGTTTAGGACCCTCTAGCGCATTTGCCTCACAGTACAACTGGTTATCTTGTTTGGCAGGAATACCATGCGTGAGAGAGAGAGAGAGAGCTGCTTTAAAATCTGCCCGTTAGCCACGTCCCATGTTGACGTTCGCATTGTGAAAATGGTCAGATTGTAAAATATTTTTCTGATGAGGTCATTTTGTGCCCAAATTTACCGACAAAGTTAGAACAGTGATTTCGGCCGTGCCGAAGGGGTGAATTCATGAAAATGCCGAGAGATAGGCTGACAAAAGACTCGAACCCGTTGTTCCATCGATCGGGAACGAGTGTGTCACTGTGTCTAGTAGTCTAGCATGCGCATGAACGGGAGCATATTCCTCCCATATTGTAGGAGGAGTACAGTGTATTCTAATCGATTTGATTTGATTCGATTCCATTGTCAGGTATTGACGTACCACTACTGTATTTCATGAGTAAACACCACGGACCACCTGGCCGGAAATTCACAGAGATCCTCCATGTGTCAGCTCAAGATCGATCTCTATGCACACTGCACGATGCTGAGAGCTCAGCTCGTAGTGCTTGCATGCGTGTCTCCATCGGTTCGCGTGCGCCAAATCGTCCGACTATCCCGGCCCGAATCGACTGCTCGAGGACGCCCAACGCCGCCCCAGCTCCCATCGTCGGCGTGTGCGCAGCAGCCAGACACGGCAGCTCGATCTCCTAGCTGGATCATACTACATACCGATCGTGTTAGGCAGAGAGCACAACGTACGTAAGTAGACGTAGCTTACGGTTCTCAACCAAAATTCAAACAACAATTAACGGGTGGATGGATTGTCGTTTGACAAAGGAACCATTGTGATGCGGAGCTCTCAAAAAAAAAAAATGAAACTCCATGGGCACTAGCACCCACGGATTTATTGATATAGAAGAAGCATCCCCCTCATGAGAATTCCAGAAATTCGTCCCCGACGTGGATCGAACTCTGGTCGTTAGGTTTACAATCATGCGCCCCCAACCACTGGGCTATGCCCGGAGCTCTCGTCATGAAGAAAGCAGAGCAGCTGATGTTCCATACGCATACGCATCCGTACCGTACGTCCAAAGTGCATTACGTACTCGAGGGCGACGTGAAGCCAAGAATGGCTCTTCCCAGCTCAGCTCGACGAGACCGACGCGGCGTTGCTCAGCTCGTAAAGTCTCCATCGGTTCGCATGTGTCAACCAAACCGATTAAAATCGTCCCAGTATCCCGGCAACAAGCGACAGCTCGGCAACCCCCATTTCCCCGAATACAACATCGGCGCCATACTGCGACGGTGCCCATCGCACGCACCCAACAAACACGGCAGAATTGGCGGCCAAACGCACGCCCGTCGACTTCGTCCTCCGCCGTAAAGCAAACGACAAGCGCACAAAATCTGTATAAAGAGATGGTCAGGGCATCTCCTCGGCCTAACCGTCGGAACACACCTCGTCACCCAATGCAGTACCCCATCAGTCACGGACATTCCCGGTAGTCCGAAATTCTGTAAATCTGATGCAAAGCAGGGGAAGGTTTGTAGGCGTCCAGACCGCCGCCACGTACTCGTCTGAACCCTGTCCCAATCAAAAACATCTCATGTGGCCGCACCCTTTCACGTGACCGCACCTCCCCTGCCAGCGTCGTATTCGTGCTGGCCCAGAGAAGACACGACCTGTCACTGAAGCTGGCATTGTAGCGACGCGCCGGACAACAACATCTCCTACACCACATCTTGCTCTTCGAGCATGTTCAGTTCCGAAGAGACGTGACAGAACAGGGCGGGACAACTTTCTAACACATTGAAACCGGCTGCCCATGTGTCCGTCTGCCGGCATTAAACTGACGTGGCGGCAAGGATATCAACTCCGACAACCGCATTGAAACAACCCGCCGCTTGGCCTGACCAACGCCTGCTATTTTTATGTGGCCACGCCCGCCACGATTCGCACAACACCATGCCCACTTCCGTCAACTCAAAGTGCATCACCTCCGTCAAGGCCGTGAGCTCAAAAATGACGTGGAAGAGCCTCTCGACGGAGTAGAAACACGAGTTTGCCGGCCTTGTGGCCAGCTAGCCGGCCTATCGTGCGCGGTGGATAGAGACCGGTTTGCTGACGAGCTCAACAAAGGTGAGGGACGACGACCTGACGACAAGTCAGTGCCCTTGCCCGGGCCGATTCATCCCAGCTTCATCATGGAGCAGGCGTAGGCGCACTTCAATGCTGTCATGACGGAGCAGGAGCAAGCGCCACCGGTATTGACGTTCTGGCTGGTGCAGGAGGAGTACCGTTGCAATCTCGACCTCCTTGCGCATCACCAGCCTGCGGAGGGTCAAATCTACAATGAGTTCACGAGTGCAGAAGCCATGGCGGATCGATATTTCACGTAGAATCCAGATAAAATTAGCGTCACAGATGATTCTGATTCCAACCCGGCCGGGTCGGTATATCACAATGGAGGCATGTGGACTGGATCGTGTGTTCTGTGCTGTACGGTAGCTTACGATTCTCAACCTCCTCTCTCTCCATCGTTTGACATTATGTAAAGTCAAATCTTATAATTAACAGGTGGATCGATCGCGCCAGATCCAAATGAAGGAGCAAGTAGTATAACTAGCCTGTCAAAAGATCCATCGATGTCGATGATGATGACATCCGCGCTTAATTAAGCAAGCAACTCGGAAGCAAAACAGCATAATACCAGGTTTATTCTCTACCGGAACTAGATGCCAGCGACACTCTGCTTACCCTATTATATTTTTCTCCCTCTCCATGACCTCATCTCAGATGTTTGCATCGAATATCCATCCATTTTGTATTCCTTTGACATTAGTGAAGTCAAATTCAAACAAGAGCTACTAGCTAGCGCTGGTCCAGTGACAGGTGCACACATATCATTTTGGAGCACGTGAAATGGGGATAGTTAATCGGATTGATCATGTCGGTCAATCCATCTGTTAATTACGTGTAAATCCGTTGCTTCCCTCCTCTTTCCCCTCGCGCTCCCGTCGCCCCTGGCCACCCTCCCTCCTCTCCGGCTCTCCCCCTTCGCTGCCGCCGGCAGCGGCCCCCGGCGCAGCAAGGGTGGCGGCGCCAGCGGCGGACTTCTCTTCCCCGCGCACTTGGAGACGGAGGCGGGGCTCCTTCCCTCCCGGCAGCCGGCTGGGTAGAGCTCGATGGAGCGTCCGGGGTGGTGGTGGTTGTTTGGGTCGGGAGAAATCGATCCCTGGCGGCTTGTCCGTCACCGAGGCGATGACGCCTGCGGGCGCCGCCGTTCCTTCCTGAAGGGCGCCGTATATACCCCTTCCACTCCATCCTCCGCGTACTAGGGAAACCCTAGGACTAATCTGGACAACAGTGGCGTCGTCGTTACATTCCTTTCTTGAAGGTGCTGCTCGGTATGCGACGATTCAAAGTGCTAGGAGAGCGGTGGGACATTTCCGGATGGCGCAGCGGTTACCGGTCATCTTCATTTCGCTAATCTGTCGGTGTTGTCATTTGTTTTCTTTTTTATTTCGCTCTCGCATTTTTTCCTTTGGGCTTTGTTGTGTTGCGGCTCCGGCGAGCTTGTTGTATCGATTGGTTGCTTTATACTATAAAGCGAGGGGAAACCCTTTATCGTCTATTACGTGTAAATCCTGATGTGATCTCGCATCCTTGGATCAAGTTCGTATCGGAACTGATCAATCGCTGACGCTGTTGGTGCGCGCGCACCACCGGCTCGCGCCGTTGCGTGTATGCTTTTCCCCTTTAAAAACAAAATGTCAACCAGCCGTTGTGTTTGACTTTCTACCGATCAAATCGATCGCCGCTTGCGCCCGGGCGAGCACTATATATGCACGAGCTCCGACCGCGTCCCAAAGTCAACCACGTACGTTCGCTGGGCAGCTAGATAGCTCTACGCAGAGGCGCACTCTCTCATCTTGCCTCTGCCATTGCCCTACGATCGAGCTAATTTTCCATGGACGCCGACGACTGGGGTCTCGGAGCGGTCGTGAGGAGCTGCGGCGGCGGCAGCGTCCCCGGCTACGAAGCAGAGTCTCCTCGTCGGGAAGTCATGCGTGCGCGGGAGGATCCAGCGGAATTCATGGGGCGACCGGCGAGGGCGGCGTCCACGCCGTCTTCCTTGTACGACATGCTGGGGTACATGGACCTGGAGCACGAGCAGCTGCAGCAGCGGGCGCCGTTCTCCATCACGCCTTCGTCCGGCCGTGAGCGGGCGCCGGATCAGCACGAGGTGCTCATCTCCTTTCCTGCAGCTGCAACCTCGACGTCCGGGCAGGCGCTGCCGGCGAGTAAGCAGGCCGCCCGGAAGCCGGGAGGTGCTGGAGCCCTCCGGCGGCCCAAGAGAGGCAAGAGCAAGAAGAGCCAAATGAAGAAGGTGGTACGCGAGGTGCCCGTGGCCGACGGCGGCGTCAACGGCCCCGACGACCAGTGGGCGTGGCGCAAGTACGGGCAGAAGCCCATCAAAGGCTCCCCCTACCCTAGGTAACCACCTAACTTCTATTTTCCGGTTGATCAAGAACACCACGCCATTAGTCTAGTGACATGATGTACTGATGCTGAAATGATGCGCATGCAGAGGATACTACAAGTGCAGCAGCATGAAGGCGTGCACGGCGCGGAAGCTGGTGGAGCGCAGCCCGGCCAACCCCGGCGTGCTCCTCGTCACCTACATCGCCGACCACTGCCACGCCGTGCCCACCACCATAAGCGCGCTCGCTGGCACCACGCGCCACCCGCCCCAGTCGCCAGCGTCCGACGACACGGCATTGAACCGCAGGGACGACAGCGCCGACGTCTCGTCATCCGCGGCTGGCGCGGACGACGAGTCCGAGCTCTGGTCGCCCGTGGACATGGACGATTTCTTCGCCTCCTTTGACGACGATTTTGATAGTTTCTACGAGGACGACGACCTGGAGCGACGGGTCTCGTTCTAGCTAGCTCTATTAGCAGTAGTACAAGAATCAGCCACGGTGATGGAACAAGAGCTCGAAAGTTTTTTCGCAGGATTGGCATGGGAGATGTTCATGGTTGCAAAGGGAGGCTCTTACGAAAATGGCCATATATATTCTTTGAAGCAAGCAAAGGAACAAAAAATGCATCCTCAAATTCTTTCATTACACTGTGGTTTATGACTTCGCGTCTCCGCCCAAGGAAAAAACGATACATCTTATAGCATCTCTAGACCTTCCCCAATAGTACGGCTAGTTGTAGTTGTGTGGGTTACGCAATTTTTGAATTGTTTTTCTAATTCTCAATAGCATTTAGGTTACGCCATCACCAAAATGGGTTACTGGGAAGATTGCCAGTGATGCACCGTCTGGTGTGTTCGATTAGATGTGCGTGTGACGTGCCCATTTAATTGTTTCTGTACCTCTTGTTTTTTGAACTGGATGAGAAGGATGATTTGTTAAATGGATCGATGGAAGGGAATAAATACTTGAAAAATATGCGACCACGAACACCATGGCCTTCCTTCGTTCGGACATCTTGCTTCCATTCATGACTGGCCACTTATAGAGCATCTATAACCGGTCTTCTCATATCCTCCCTATAAGTCCGGAAGTACATCTTGGTCACTGTTCAGACAAGAGTGATACGCAAAAAACATGACCCAACCGGACCCCATGTTGTCCCGGTATATTTGGGTTGTCAGTAAATCCTCATGTCCAACCAATATATATGGGGAGGATATGAGGGCTCAGAGTGCAGAACCGGGCAATAGCGCCGGTTCGTAAGGCTCTTTAGTGCCGGTTTGATAACCGGCGCTAAAATTTAGGCACTAAAGCCCCCTCCCCCCCCCCCCTTTAGTACCGGTTCAGCACGAACCGGTGCTAAAGGGCAACCACGTGGCACGAGCCAGCTTCGGGGGCAGGGAGCCCTTTAGTACCGGTTGGTGTCATCAACCGGTATTAAAATGTTGAGGGGGTTTTGGGTTTATGATTTCTTTTTCATTTAATTTTGTGTTTTCCATTTAATTATTTTTCATTTGCTGGTATTTTATGATACTACATATTGTACACGTTATGCATATATATAAATAGAATTTTTAGTAGAACCGATCATTATATATATATATATATATATATATATATATATATATATATATATATATCATCGAATGTCTCACAACCACCATTAGTTAATTCACACATATATACACACATGTATATATATATATATACAATTTCTCCTAATTGGTGCCTTCGGAGCCAGTGACATTAGCCTATAGCTAATTGGTGCCTTCGGAGCACGATAACAATTGGAAGTGGTTCATGGGGGCGGTAGCGGGTAATAGTATTCTCCTTTGGGATCTATGACCTGGTCGAGCAAAAATCCCGCTATTTCCTCTTGAATTGCTTCTATGCGGTCCGGTGCTAGGAGCTTGTCCCGCACCTCTTTGAACTGGTAAGAAGGAGATCAATATGCATGTGTATTAGTTGTGTGACTAGATATCGATAATGGTGTAAAAATTGTGAATAGTATTCTGACAATCGATATCGTACTCACTCCTGTCTTTGAGATTTGCTCCTTTCGGACGCCATCATGCGAATGTTCTCGTAAACGTAGTATGCACATAGATCATTCCCCGGAGCCTGCTTCAGGGCCTTTACGAGAATGGGATTTGATCAGATAATAATAAGCATGATATTTAAAGAGATGGCAGCTAGGTAGTACTACTTAATTACTTACCTTGGGTCGATACCATTTCAGACTTTGTTTCCATGGGCCTGGAGTGACCCTGATGAACTTTGCCCAGGCCCTGCCCGCCGACAAAGAAAATGAATAAATGGGTTATTAAATAGTTGTTATCAGGAAATGACGAACTAATTAAATAGGCCGAGATATAGTTAATAATAATTGAAATTACATGTTGACTATCCCCTTCACGATGGTGTAGTCACTTGCTTTCTTAAGTAGTGAGTCTAATACTTCAACTGTTCCGTCATCAACTTTAATGATTAACAAGATCCAGTGAAATCTGCATGCACACACGTTTGCATGTCTTAATTAAGCGGGCATATATAAGCAAAAACATGTAGCTATAGCTAGTAGGGAAAAACAGAATTTGTAGTACAAGACAGTGTGACTCACTGGAAGTTGTAAGGAAGTAGTATATCTTCATTGTATTTGAGTTCCTTGAAGAATTGTAGCATGCTTTCCTTTACACTTTTTTCATGATATGGATCTATTTTCCATGTGTATTCATTAATGGTATTTGGGTCAACGAACCCAATGCCATAGCGTCCATCTTTTTTCATTTCATAAATCCTCAACCTGCATAATACCACAGAAAAGAATATAGTGAGGATAATTACAGGTAATGATTGATCAAAATGATCACTACAGCTAGCTTGAGACTTGAATTACAGAAAGAAATCACTTACAGACAATAGCAACTGACGAAAGATTTGTCGAGTGCGTCTTTATTGTATAGCTGAAATAGTTCTGAATACTCAACGGTCACAGCTTTCTCATGGTAGTAATGCTCCTTGTTGACATTCACCATGAGGGACTCTCGATTGGAAATCTTGGTAATGTCCATGTACCATTGATGCAATTCATACATTCTCGTTGGGAGCTTATTGACCTCCTCTGGCTCGACCAAAGGTTGGTCCCGGGCATATTTCCGTTTTATTTCCTCCTCTCTAGTCGGAGACATGGGCTCGATATCGAGGAGTTGTCCAACAGTGATCCCGATCGATTCAGCCTGCGCAATATGCTCCTCGGTTATTACCACATCGCCCACCCCGGGAACGTTAACGGTTTGCCCACAATAATATTGGGCGCGCCTACTCTCATGTGTTGTTGGCACAACAAGTGGGGGGATTGATTGCGCCGCCTGTTCTCCCAGCTGGGGAATGGTTTTACCGCTCCTTTTGCCAGCTGATTTGCTTGAGCTCGAGCTCGCCTCTTTCTGTAGACGTGCTCGATTTAACTTCCTGAGGTGGCGCTTATAGTCTGTGTCAACAGGCTTGGGAGCTGGTGGTCTCGCCATACGAATGAAGTGGTCAATCTTTTCCACGGGCACTTTCTCCCTTGGCGGCGGTGGCGGTTTCGGTGCAAAATGGGCTTCCACCTCGGCCTTCGATATGGCTACGTTTTCCTCCTGGGACTTGTCGTAAGGCCTCTGCGGAAGAGGCGCGAGGCTTGGACCATATTGAAATCGCTTGCCTCCGCATGTACCTGCAGTACTACCTCGACTTGTACCGCTACGCACCATAGCTGAGGCGGCTCTCTTCCGTGATTGCTGAGGCAGCGAAGACGGCTGACGTGGCTGAGTTGGAGGAGGAGGAGTGGCCTGAAGCTGTGCCGGACTTGGAGGAGGAGTGGCCTGAAGCTGTGCCGGACTTGGAGGAGGAGTGGCCTGACGCTTTGCCGGACTTGGAGGAGGAGTGGCCTGAAGCTGTGCCGGACTTGGAGGAGGAGTGGCCTGACGCGTTGGTGGACTTGGAGGAGCGGGAGTCTGCTGACTCGGTGGCGGACTGCGACGAGGAGTCGGATGACGTGGTGTCGGTGGCCTTCGAAAGATGATGCAATCCTTTCTTCATAGGATGATACGATGGTTGGCCTCTCCTAGCGTGTGCTCATCGTCACCTCCAGGAATGTCAAACTCTAGCCCCGAATATTGGTCCACCACCTCATCAACCAAGACACGAGCATAGCCCGCTGGAATCGGGTTGTAATGGAAGGTTGCCTCGGGGGGATTTGTAAAAGCAAGGGCGCCCGCCACCTTCATGGATATGTGAAGGAAATATACCCTAGAGGCAATAATAAAGTTATTATTTATTTCCTTATAATCATGATAAATGTTTATTATTCATGCTAGAATTGTATTAACCGGAAACATAATACATGTGTGAATACATAGACAAACAAAGTGTCACTAGTATGCCTCTACTTGACTAGCTCGTTAATCAAAGATGGTTATGTTTCCTAACCATGAACAATGAGTTGTTATTTGATTAACGGGATCACATCATTGAGAGAATGATCTGATTGACATGACCCATTCCATTAGCTTAGCACCCGATCGTTTAGTATGTTGCTATTGCTTTCTTCATGACTTATACATGTTCCTATAACTATGAGATTATGCAACTCCCGTTTACCGGAGGAACACTTTGGGTACTACCAAACGTCACAACGTAACTGGGTGATTATAAAGGGGTACTACAGGTGTCTCCAAAGGTCCATGTTGGGTTGGCATATTTCGATATTAGGTTTTGTCACTCCGAATGTCGGAGAGGTATCTCTGGGCCCTCTCGGTAATGCACATCACTTAAGCCTTGCAAGCATTGCAACTAAATGAGTTAGTTGCGGGATGGTGTATTACAGAACGAGTAAAGAGACTTGCCGGTAACGAGATTGAACTAGGTATTGGAATACCGACGATCGAATCTCGGGCAAATAACATACCGGTGACAAAGGGAACAACGTATGTTGTTATGCGGTCTAACCGATAAAGATCTTCGTAGAATATGTAGGAGCCAATATGGGCATCCAGGTCCCGCTATTGGTTATTGACCGGTGACATGTCTCGGTCATGTCTGCATTGTTCTCGAACCCGTAGGGTCCGCACGCTTAAGGTTACGATGAATGTTATATTATGAGTTTATGCATATTGATGTACCGAAGGTTGTTCGGAGTCCCGGATGTGATCACGGACATGACGAGGAGTCTCGAAATGGTCGAGACATAAAGATTGATATATTGGAAGCCTATGTTTGGATACCGGAAGTGTTCCGGGTGAAATCGGGATTTTACCGGAGTACCGGGAGGTTACCGGAACCCCCCGGAAGCTATATGGGCCATGATGGGCCTTAGTGGAAAAGAGAAGAGGCAGCCCCTCATGGGCTGCGCGCCCCTCCCCTCCCTTGGTCCGAATAGGACAAGGAGAGGGGGTCGGCCCCTCTCTCTCTTTTCCCCCCTCCGCGAATCCTATTCCAACTAGGATTGGGGGGGGGGAATCCTACTCCCAGAGGGAGTAGGACTCTCCTGGGGCGCCCTCCTTGGCCGGCCAGCCTCCCCCCCTTTAGTCCTTTATATACAAAGGCAGGGGCACCCCAGAGACACACAAGTTGATCCACGTGATCTATTCCTTCGCCGTGTGCGGCGCCCCCAACCACCATAGTCCTCGATAATATTGTAGTGGTGCTTAGGCGAAGACCTGCAGCAGTAGTACGTCAAGATCGTCACCACGACGTCGTGCTGACGGAACTCTTCCCCGACACTTTGCTGGATCGGAGTCCGGGGATCGTCATCGAGCTGAACGTGTGCTAGAACTCGGAGGTGTCGTAGTTTCGGTGCTTGATCGGTCGGATCGTGAAGACGTACGACTACATCAACCAAACGCTTCCGTTGTCGATCTACTAGGTATGTAGATCATACTCCCCCTCTCGTTGTTATGCATCACCATGATCTTGCTTGTGCATAGGAAATTTTTTGAAATTACTACGAAACCCAACAGTGGCATCCGAGCCTAGGTTTTATATGTTGATGTTATATGCACGAGTAGAACACAAGTGAGTTGTGGGCGATATAAGTCATACTGCCTACCAGCATGTCATACTTTGGTTCGGCGGTATTGTTGGATGAAGCGGCCCAGACCGACATTACGCGTACGCTTACGCGAGACCGGTTCTCCCGCCATGCTTTGCACAGAGGTGGCTTGTGGGTGACAGTTTCTCCAACTTTAGTTGAACCAAGTGTGGCTACGCGCGGTCCTTGCGAAGGTTAAAACGGAGTCAAATTGACAAACTATCGTTGTGGTTTTGATGCGTAGGTGAGATTGGTTCTTACTTAAGCCCGTAGCAGCCACGTAAAACTTGCAACAACAAAGTAGAGGACGTCTAACTTGTTTTTGCAGGGCATGTTGTGATGTGATATGGTCAAGACATGATGCTAAATTTTATTGTATGAGATGATCATGTTTTGTAACCGAGTTATCGGCAACTGGCAGGAGCCATATGGTTGTCGCTTTATTGTATGCAATGCAATCGCGCTGTAATGCTTTACTTTATCACTAAGCGGTAGCGATAGTCGTAGAAGCACAAGCTTGGCGAGACGACAATGATGCTACGATGGAGATCAAGGTGTCACGCCGGTGACGATGGTGATCACGACGGTGCTTCGGAGATGGAGATCACAAGCACAAGATGATGATGGCCATATCATATCACTTATATTGATTGCATGTGATGTTTATCTTTTATGCATCTTATCTTGCTTTGATTGACGGTAGCATTATAAGATGATCTCTCACTAAATTACCAAGAAGTGTTCTCCCTGAGTATGCACCGTTGCGAAAGTTCTTCGTGCTGAGACACCACGTGATGATCGGGTGTGATAGGTTCTACGTTCAAATACAACGGGTGCAAAACAGTTGCACACGCGGAATACTCAGGTTATACTTGACGAGCCAAGCATATACAGATATGGCCTCGAAACACGGAGACCGAAAGGTCGAGCGTGAATCATATAGTAGATATGATCAACATAATGATGTTCACCAATGAAACTACTCCATCTCACGTGATGATCGGACATGGTTTAGTTGATTTGGATCACGTAATCACTTAGAGGATTAGAGGGATGTCTATCTAAGTGGGAGTTCTGAAATAATATGATTAATTGAACTTAAATTTATCATGAACTTAGTCCTGGTAGTATTTTGCAAATTATGGTGTAGATCAATAGCTCGCGTTGTTGCTTCCCTGTGTTTATTTTGATATGTTCCTCGAGAAAATTGTGTTGAAAGATGTTAGTAGCAATGATGCGGATTGGATCCTTGATCTGAGGTTTATCTTCACTGCTGCACAGAAGAATTATGTCCTTGATGCACCACTAGGTGACAGACCTATTGCAGGAGCAGATGCAGACGTTATGAACGTTTGGCTAGCTCAATATGATGACTACTTGATAGTTTAGTGCACCATGCTTAATGGCTTAGAATCGGGACTTCAAAGACGTTTTGAACGTCACGGACCATATGAGATGTTCCAGGAGTTGAAGTTAATATTTCAAGCAAATACCCGAGTTGAGAGATATGAAGTCTCCAACAAGTTCTATAGCTAAAAGATGGAGGAGAATCGCTCAACTAGTGAGCATGTGCTCAGATTGTCTCGGTACTACAATCGCTTGAATCAAGTGGGAGTTAATCTTCTAGATAAGATAGTGATTGACAGAATTCTCTAGTCACCATCACCAAGTTAGTAGAACTTCGTGATGAACTATAGTATGCAAGGGATGATGAAAACGATTCCCATGCTCTTCATGATGAAATCGATGAAGGTAGAAATAAAGAAAGAGCATCAAGTGTTGATGGTTGACAAGATCACTAGTTTCAAGAAAAGGGCAAAAAAAGGGGGAACTTCAAGAAGAACAGCAAGCAAGTTGCTGCTCAAGTGAAGAAGCCCAAGTCTGGTCCTAAGCCTAAGACTAAGTGCTTCTACTGCAAAGGGACTGGTCACTGGAAGCGGAACTACCCCAAGTGATTGGCGGATAAGAAGGATGGCAAAGTGAACATAAGTATATTTGATATACATGTTATTGATGTGTACTTTACTAGTGTTTATAGCAACCCCTCAGTATTTGATACTAGTTCAGTTGCTAAGATTAGTAACTCGAAACGGGAGTTGCAGAATAAACAGAGACTAGTTAAGGGTGAAGTGACGATGTGTGTTGGAAGTGGTTCCAAGATTGATATGATCATCATCGCACACTCCCTATAATTTCGGGATTAGTGTTGAACCTAAATAAGTGTTGTTTGGTGTTTGCGTTGAGCATGAATATGATTTGATCATGTTTATTGTAATACGGTTATTCATTTAAGTAAGAGAATAAATTGTTGTTCTGTTTACAGGAATAAAACCTTATATGGTTACACACCCAATGAAAATAGTTCATTGGATCTCGATCATAGTGATACACATAATCATAATATTGAAACCAAAAGATGCAAAGTTAATAATGATAGTGCAACTTATTTGTGGCACTGCCGTTTATGTCATATTGGTGTAAAGCGCATGAAGAAACTCCATGCTGATGGGTTTTTGGAATCACTTGATTATGAATCAGTTGATGCTTGCGAACCATGCCTCATGGGCAAGATGACCAAGACTCCGTTCTTCGGAACAATGGAGCGAGCAACAGATTTGTTGGAACTCATACATACTGATGTATGTGGTCCGATGAATATTGAGGCTCGCGACAGGTATCATTATTTTATGATCTTCACAGATGATTTGAGCAGATATGAGTATATCTACTTGATGAAACATAAGTCTGAAACATTTGAAAAGTTCAAATAATTTCAGGGTGAAGTGGAAAATCATCATGACAAGAAAAGAAAAGGTTTCTACGATCTGATCGCGGAGAAAAATATTTGAGTTACGAGTTTGGTCTTTAATTAAAACATTGTGGAATAGTTTCACAAACTCATGCCACCTGGAACACCACAGCATAATGGTGTGTCAGATCGTCATAACCGTACTTTATTGGATATAGTGCAATCTATGATGTCCCTTACCGATCTACCACTATCGTTTTGGGGTTATGCATTAGAGACAACTGCATTCACGTTAAAAGGGCACCATCTAACTCCGTTGAGATGACACAATCTGAATTATGGTTTGGCAAGAAACCAAAGTTGTCGTTTCTTAAAGTTTTGGGTTGTGATGCTTATGTGAAAAAGTTTCATCCTGATAAGCTCAAACCCAAATCGGAGAAATATGTCTTCATAGGATACCCAAAGAAGACTATTGGGTACACCTTCTATCACAGATCCAAAGGCAAGACATTCGTTGCTAAGAATGGATCCTTTCTAGAGAAGGAGTTTCTCTCGAAAGAAGTGAGTGGGAGGAAAGTAGAAAACTTGATAAGGTAATTGTACCTTCTCCCTTATTGGAAAGTAGTTCATCACAGAAATCTGTTCTTGTGACTACTACACCAATTAGTGAGGAAGCTAATGATGATGATCATGTAACTTCAGATCAAGTTACTACCGAATCTCGTAGGTAAAACCAGAGTGAGATCCGCACCAGAGTGGTACGGTAATCCTGTTCTGGAAGTCATGTTACTAGACCATGACGAACTTGCGAACTATGAGGAAGCGATGATGAGCTCAGATTCCGCGAAATGGTTTGAGGCCATGAAATCTGAGATATGATCCATGTATGAGAACAAATTATGGACTTTGATGGATTTGCCCGATGATCGGCAAAGCCATAGAAAATAAATGGATCTTCAAGAGGAAGACGGACGCTGATAGTAGTATTACTATCTACAAAGCTAGACTTGTCGAAAAAGGTTTTTGACAAAGTTCAAGGTGTTGACTACGATGAAATTTTCTCACTCGTAGCGATGCTTAAGTCTGTCCAAATCATGTTAGCAATTGCCGCATTTTTATGAAATCTGGCAAATGGATAAACAAAACTACATTCCTTAATGGATTTAAAGAAGAGTTGTATATGATGCAACCAGAAGGTTTTGTCAATCCTAAAGGTGCTAACAAAATATGCAAGCTCCAGCGATCCATCTATGGACTGGTGCAAGCATCTTGGAGTTGGAATATACACTTTGATAAGTTGATCAAAGCATATAGTTTTATACAGACTTGCGGTGAAGTCTGTATTTACAAGAAAGTGAGTGGGAGCACTACAGCATTTCTGATAAGTGTATGTGTATGACATATTGTTGATCGGGAATAATGTAGAATTATTCTGCAAGGCATAAAGGAGTGTTTGAAAGGATTTTTTCAAAGAAAACCTCGGTGAAGCTGCTTACATATTGAGCATCAAGATCTATAGAGATAGATCAAAGATGCTTGATAAGTTTTTTTTCAATGAGTACATACCTTGACAAGATTTTGAAGTAGTTCAAAATGGAACAGTCAAAGAAAGAATTCTTTCCTGTGTTACAAGGTGTGAAATTGAGTAAGACTCAAAGCCCTACCACGGTAGAAAATAGAATGAGAATGAAAGTCATTCCCTATGCCTTGGCCATAGGTTCTATAAAGTATGCCATGCTGTGTACCAGACCTATTGTATACCCTACACTAATTTTGTCAAGGGAGTACAATAGTGATCTAGAAGTAGATCACTGGAGATCGGTCAAAGTTATCCTTAGTGGAATAAGTATATGTTTCTCAATTATGGAGGTGACAAAAAGGTTCGTCGTAAAAAGTTACGTCGATGCAAGTTTTGACACAGATCTGGATGACTCTAAGTCTCGATCTAGATACATATTGAAAGTGGGAGCAATTAGCTAGAGTAGCTCCGTGCAGAGAATTGTAGACATAGAATTCGCAAAATACTTACGGATCTGTATGTGACAGACCCGTTGACTAAAATTATCTCACAAGCAAAACATGATCACACCTTAGTACTCTTTGGGTGTTAATCACATAAATAATGTGAACTAGATTACTGACTCTAGTAAACCCTTTGGGTATAGGTCACATGACGATGTGAACTATGGGTGTTAATCACATGGTGATGTGAACTATTAGTGTTGAATCACATGGCGATGTGAAATAGATTATTGACTCTAGTGCAAGTGGGAGACTGAAGGAAATATGTCCTAGAGGCAATAATAAAGTTATTATTTATTTCCTTATAATCATGATAAATGTTTATTATTCATGCTAGAATTGTATTAACCGGAAACATAATACATGTGTGAATACATAGACAAACAAAGTGTCACTAGTATGCCTCTACTTGACTAGCTCGTTAATAAAAGATGGTTATGTTTCCTAACCATGAACAATGAGTTGTTATTTGATTAACGGGATCACATCATTGAGAGAATGATCTGATTGACATGACCCATTCCATTAGCTTAGCACCCGATCGTTTAGTATGTTGCTATTGCTTTCTTCATGACTTATACATGTTCCTATAACTATGAGATTATGCAACTCCCGTTTACCGGAGGAACACTTTGGGTACTACCAAACGTCACAACGTAACTGGGTGATTATAAAGGGGTACTACAGGTGTCTCCAAAGGTACATGTTGGGTTGGCGTATTTCGAGATTAGGTTTTGTCACTCCGATTGTCGGAGAGGTATCTCTGGGCCCTCTCGGTAATGCACATCACTTAAGCCTTGCAAGCATTGCAACTAAATGAGTTAGTTGCGGGATGGTGTATTACAGAACGAGTAAAGAGACTTGCCGGTAACGAGATTGAACTAGGTATTGGAATGCCAATGATCGAATCTCGGGCAAGTAACATACCGGTGACAAAGGGAACAACGTATGTTGTTATGCGGTCTGACCGATAAAGATCATCGTAGAATATGTAGGAGCCAATATGGGCATCCAGGTCCCGCTATTGGTTATTGACCGGTGACATGTCTCGGTCATGTCTGCATTGTTCTCGAACCCATAGGGTCCGCACGCTTAAGGTTAGGATGACTGTTATATTATGAGTTTATGCATTTTGATGTACCGAAGGTTGTTCGGAGTCCTGGATGTGATCACGGACATGATGAGGAGTTTCGAAATGGTCGAGACATAAAGATTGATATATTGGAAGCCTATGTTTGGATACCGGAAGTGTTCCGGGTGAAATCGGGATTTTACCGGAGTACCGGGAGGTTACCGGAACCCCCCGGAAGCTATATGGGCCATGATGGGCCTTAGTGGAAAAGAGAAGAGGCAGCCCCTCATGGGCCGCGCGCCCCTCCCCTCCCTTGGTCCGAATAGGACAAGGAGAGGCGGCCGGCCCCTCTCTCTCTTTTCCCCCCTTCCGCGAATCCTATTCCAACTAGGATTGGGGGGGGGGAATCCTACTCCCAGCGGGAGTAGGACTCTCCTGGCGCGCCCTCCTTGGCCGGCCAGCCTCCCCCCTTTAGTCCTTTATATACGGAGGCAGGGGCACCCCAGAGACACACAAGTTGATCCACGTGATCTATTCCTTAGCCGTGTGCGGCGCCCCCAGCCACCATAGTCCTTGATAATATTGTAGCGGTGCTTAGGCGAAGCCCTGCAGCAGTAGTACGTCAAGATCGTCACCACGCCATTGTGCTGACGGAACTCTTCCCCGACACTTTGCTGGATCGGAGTCTGGGGATTGTCATCAAGCTGAACGTGTGCTAGAACTCGGAGGTGCCGTAGTTTCGGTGCTTGATCGGTCGGATCGTGAAGACGTACGACTACATCAACCAAACGCTTCCGTTGTCGATCTACTAGGTATGTAGATCATACTCCCCCTCTCGTTGCTATGCATCACCATGATCTTGCGTGTGCGTAGGAAATTTTTTGAAATTACTACGAAACCCAACAATATGTTCTTCATTTTGAAGTGTAGCTCGCAGTTAGTGTTCTCCATGATGTCATCCACTGGGTAGCTATCCAGCAATGCGTCGCCCGGGGCGGAACCCACGCTGCTTCTCGGAATGGATGGGACGGTGCTATCCATTGGTGGATCATCCGCTAGCTACTGAGACCCCCTTTGCTGGCTAAGTGAGTCGATCTGCTCCTGCTGCCGCTGGAATTTGTTTGCCAAATCCGCGTGCGCTGATTCTAGGCCTTGAAGGCGTTCATAGTCTAGCTTCCTCTGCTCCTCCTCCATCTTTCTCTTCTTCTCCTCCGCAATATTCTTTCTCGCATGGATTCTCTAGTTGGCGTTCCAGTCCAAAAACCCCTCATACCACGGAATAGCGCCCATGCCTCGTGTTCTTCCCGGGTGTTCAGGATTTCCCAGGGCACACGTAAGCTCGTTGTTCTCTCTGTTGGGCTCGAACAACCCAGATCGAGCCTCTTCTATTGCAACAAGTAGCTTATCTTCGGCTCCGTCCAGACATGCCTTCTTGGAAACTTTGCCTGTCTTCGGGTCCAACTACCCCCCATGCGCATAGAACCAAGTCCTGCACCTGGGGGGCCAACTCAATGTTTCTGGAGTGACACCTGCATCCAGCATCTCTTTCTCATACTTATCCCACTTAGGCATTCCCACCGCATAGACACCTGGCCCTAGCTTATGAAACTTATCCTTTTTGCGGCATTGGCCTTGTTTATTCTCGACCGTTCCTTAGATAATTCCGAATCCTTGAATTTCACGAAATCGTCCCAATGAGCACTTTGGTTCTCTAGTGTTCCCTCGAATACTGGAGTCTTCCTTCCTCCGTTGACGTACTTGGCCCATTCACGAATCTTGTGGTTCTTGAATGCAACCGCCATCTTCCTAAGAGCAGCGTCCTTGACTTTCTCCACATCTGCATTTGTGAAATGATCTGGTAGGGTGAAATGTTCCATGAGCGTTTCCCAAAGCAAATGTTTTTGTCTATCGTCGACAAAAGTAACTCCTGGATGTGGCTTTGCTGGCTCTCTCCATTCTTGAAGGGAGATCGGGAGTTGGTCCTTCACAAGAACTCTGCACTGACGAACGAACTTGTCCGCAATCTTCTTAGGCGCGAATGGTTCGCCATTAGGTCTGATTGCCTCGATATTGTACTTTACGCCCTCCTTCAAGTTTTTGTTCAGGCCTCGTTTCGTCCTGTTGCCTGAAGATTTGCTCGATCCGGATGGCTGAAAGAAGAAAGATCGATTAGTTAATATATCTTCAAGTCATTTAAAACATGTGATGATCACCAGATGCCTGCTTATATAAATATATAAGACCTCGCCGGTCTTTGTTGTTTCAAGATCAACATTTTCTTCATCATGTTCATAGTTCATGACTTCATCAATTCGGTCGTCGCGATCGAATATCATATAACCCTCCCCGGTGTTGTTTAGATATTCGGAGCCGTCATAATCTTCTTCATTATGATCATCATCTGGCCCACGAGGATTGCGTATGATATTGAACAGGGCCTCTTCTCCCTCTCTGCCGGTATTGTCCGCCATAGGTTTTGTTTAACTAATCCAAAAGAAACATCTTCAAATTACAATGCATGGATGCAATCAATTAATAAGTAAAAACTGAATCAATCATAGTACATAATAAGCATCATCGAATATAATCTCGAATACGTCGTCTCGAATAATAGATATAATCTCGAATACATCATCTCGAATAATAGATATAATCTCAAATACATCGTCTCGAATAATAGATATAATCTCGAATACGTCGTCTCGAATAATAGATATAATCTCGAATACATCGTCTCGAATAATAGATATAATCTCGAATACATCGTCTCGAATAATAAATATAATCTCGAATACATCGTCGGATAATGTGGCGTGGGCGGTGGACACCCAAAGAGAAGGAACCCTCATAGGATCATAGCTGAAGTGAGATCCCTGAAGAAACTGCCAGGTATTGGAGAACCTGCCGCCCTCTAACGCAACCATGTAGCGATGGACGTGCTCGCCCTCCTCCCTCACACGGCGACGTACCACCTCCGGCGGGGCCGGCTCCCTCCGCACCGAAACTGGCCCACGCGAACGCCACCAAACGAGATCAGGGTCGACGACCGGGGCCGGGTTCCTCATCAAGCGGCGCGCCCCTCCAGGCAGCACCTCCCAGTGCCAGCCCGGCGGAGCCCAGTCCCGGACATGGGTCAGCCGGACGTCGTCGCGGACGGGTCGACGGTGAGGATGCGGGCCGGGCATCGTCTAGAACAAATACTAGCTATATGCCCACAAAAAGTAACATTTTTAATGATTGGATTTTGATAACTAAAATTCTAACATTTCTATATAACTAACATTCCTATAACATTTCTAACAATGCTATATAACTAACATTTCTATAACATTTCTAATATTTCTATAACTAAAAAACAGAAGAAAAAAAATTATAACATTTCTATATATATATAACTAACATTTGTATAACATTTCTAATATTTCTATAACTAAAAAAAAGAAAAATTTCTAACATTTTTATAACTATTTCTATAACTAAAAAACAGAAAAATTTCTAACAATTCTAACATTTCTATAACATTTATAACAATGCTATATAACTAACTATTTCTATAACTAAAAAAAGAAAAATTTCTAACATTTTTATAACTATTTCTATAACTAAAAAACTAAAAAATGTATGTGTGTGTGTGCTCACCGGCGAGGCGAGAGGCGACGGGGGGGCGGCGACGGGGACGGCGACGGGCGCGGCGGCGACGGGGATGGCGACGACGGGGACAGGGACGGGGCGGCGACGACGGGGATGGGCCGGGGCGGCGACGATGGGGACGGGACGGCGATGACGGGGACGGGGACGACGCGGGACGGGCCGGGATGGCGCGGCGGTGACGACGGGGACGACGGGGACGGGGATGATGTGGCGGCGATGACGGGGACGGGGCGACGACGGGGGCGGCGACGAGGGATATGGAGACGGGGGTGGCGGGCGACGGGGCAGCGGAGAAGAAGCAGATGAGAAACTGAAATTTTTGAAGTGTTTAGTTATATAGGATGGACCTTTAGTACCGGTTGGAGCCACCAACCGGTACTAAAGGCCTGTTTTGGCCAGGCCAAGCGGCGGGAACCGCACCCCTTTAGTACCGGGTGGTGGCTCAAACCGGTACTAAAGACCCCCCCTTTAGTACCGGTTTGAGCCACCACCCGGTACTAAAGGGGGTGCGCTGGCGCAGGTGTGGTGCGAAATGTTTAGTCCCACCTCGCTAGTCGAGGGGCGTCCGCACTGGTTTATAAGCCCCAGTGCGGTAGCTCCCTCGAGCTCCTCTCCAAAGCAGGCCTACTGGGCCTAAATGTTCCGTGCTGCCCTGTGGGCCTATTGGGCCTTTGCGGGCCTGCATCCTGGCCCAACAACAGGTTGGGTTTCTAGTCGTATGCAGGCCGCTGTGGCGCAGTAGGTTGGCTTTTTTTCTTTTTCTTTTTTTGCTTTATTTATTTTTGTTTAATTTATTTTTGAGTTGTTTTTTTGCTGTATTTAGAGTTTCTTTGTGAATATTTTTGCTTTAGGTACAATAAATTACAAACTCTCTGTTAGTACCGGTAGTTTACAAATTTGAATAGTTTAAATTTTGATTTATTTGAAATTTGTGTGAATCACTATTTTGTGAATAACTTAACTTTGAGAATAGATTTTTCAGTGATTCTTTTTTCTTATGTTTAATATTAGTGTGTTTTATCATATTCAATTTGATAATGCTTAGGTTATTTAAAAAATGAAATGCCTTTTGTAACGGATGAGTTTTCGTCCGAAACCCTGATACTTCGAAAGAGATTGTTCATTTTGTACACGAAGTGCATCTAGTTTTTGCGGTAACCCTCTCTACTTTTTTGCACATGCTATGTGGGTGAAATTATGATACCATGCCAACTTTCAACCTTTTCTGAGTTCATTTGAAATGCTTTTCAATTTCAGGGTCATTTAGCTTTAAAAAAATCAGTAAATGCATGAAAGAATTTGTTTGCACCTAAAATTTCTTCGCGTTTCAAATGCCAAAACACATAACTACCCTAACTATTACAGAGATTCTCTCCTGGGTGTGAAATACAGAAGAAAGTGATGATAGTGAAGCCGATCACATCCCAGATCTTTGGGTGTGAAACTTTTTCTTCGCAAGTGTCCCTTTGCGCCGTAACCATGGAAAATCTTCATCATTTAACGGGATGCTCGGGTCAATATTCACTGTGAATGGAGCAATTTCATCAAACTTTTCTTAATCTTCTGACATGTCTGTCTTGCCATCCACTCCTACGATGTTTCTCTTTCCAGAAAGAACTATGTGCCGCTTTGGCTCATCGTACGATGCATTCGCTTCCTTATATTTTCTTTTTCTTGGCTTGATAGACATGTCCTTCACATAGAAAACATGTGCCACATCATTGGCTAGGACGAATGGTTCGTCTGCATACGTAAGATTGTTGAGATCCACTGTTATTATTCCGTACTGTGGGTCTTCCGTTACCCCGCCTCGTGTCATATTGACCCATTTGCACCGAAACAAAGGGACCTTCAAACCACGTCGATAGTCAAGTTCCCATATGTCCTGTATATAACCATAATATGTTTCCTTTCCTTTCTTGGTTTCTGCATCAAAGCGGACACCACTGTTTTGGTTGGTGCTCTTCTTATCTTGGGCGATCGTGTAAAATGTATTACCATTTATCTCGTACCCTTTGAAAGTCATTATATTCGAAGATGGTAACTGGGACAGTAAGTACATGTCATCTTCAATAGAGGTGTCATGCATGGTACGTGTCTGCAACCAGCTGGCGAAACTCCTTATTTGTTCACGTGTAATCCAGTCATCAGACCACTCCGGGTGTTTGGAGCGTAGCAAATTCTTGTGTTTATCCATATACGGAGCCACCAAGGCGGAATTCTGTAGAACTGTGTAGTGTGCTTCAGTGAGAGAATGTTCGTACATACATATTATTTGTTCCCCTCCTAGCGTGCCTTTTCCATCCAGTCCGCCCTTATGCCGCGATTCAGGAACACCAATCAGCTTAAGGTCAGGAATAAAGTCAATACAAAACTCAATGACCTCCTCATTTTTATGGCCCTTGGAGATGCTTCCTTCTGGCCTAGCACGGTTATGAACATATTTCATTAAGACTCCCATGAACCTCTCAAAGGGGAACATATTGTGTAGAAATACAGGACCCAAAACGTTAATCTCTTTGCATAGGTGAACTAGGACGTGCATCATGATGTTGAAGAAGGATGGTGGGAACACCAACTCGAAACTGACAAGACATTGCACCAAATTATTCTCTAACCTTGGTATGATTTCTGGATTGATTACCTTCTGAGAGATTGCATTGAGAATGCACATAGCTTCACAATGGCTAATCGAACGTTTTCCGGTAGAAGCCCCCTCAATGCAACCGGAAGCAGTTGCGTCATAATCATGTGGCAGTCATGAGACATTAGGTTCTGAAACTTTTTCTCTGCCATGTTTATTATTCCCTTTATATTCGACGAGAAGCCAGATGGTACCTTAATACTAAGCAGGCATTCAAAGAAGATTTCCTTCTCTTCTTTGGTAAGAGCGTAGCTTGCACGACCCTGGTGTATGCCGTCTTTTCCGTGCATACGTTGCTGGTCCTCCCGTGCCTCAGGTCTATCTTTTATCTTCCCATACACGCCCAAGAAGCCAAGTAGGGTCACACAAAGATTCTTCGTCATGTGCATCACGTCGATTGCGGAGCGGACCTCTAGGTCTTTCCAATAGGGCAGGTCCCAAAATATATATTTCTTCTTTCACATGGGTGCGCGTCCGTCAGCATCATTCGGAACAGGTTGTCCACCAGGACCCTTTCCAAAGTCCACCTTCAAATCCTTGACCATATCATGTACATCAACACCAGTACGGTGGCGAGGCTGCGTCCGGTGATCCGCCTCACCTTTGAAATGCTTGCCTTTCTTTCTTACGGGATGCCTGCTCGGAAGAAATCGACAATGTCTCAGGTACACATTCTTCTTACAATTAGCCAAATATATATTGTCGGTATCGTCCAAATAGTGCGTGCATGCGCGGTATCCCTTGTTTGTCTGTCCTGAAAGGTTACTGAGAGCAGGCCAATCATTGATGGTCACGAACAGCAACGCCTTTAGGTCAAATTCTTCCCCCATGTGCTCATCCCACGCACGTACACCTATTCCATTCCACAGTTGTAAGAGTTCTTCAACTAATGGACTTAGGTACACATCAATGTCGTTGCCGGGTTGCTTAGGGCCTTGGATGAGCACTGGCATCATAATGAACTTTCGCTTCATGCACAACCAAGGAGGAAGGTTATACAAACATAGAGTCACAGGCCAGGTGCTATGGTTGCTGCTCTGCTCCCCAAAAGGATTAATGCCATCTGCGCTTAGACCAAACCATACGTTCCTTGCGTCATCTGCAAACTCCTTCCCGTACTTTATTTCGATTTTTCTTCATTGGACCCGTCAGCGGGTACTCTCAACTTTCCGTCTTTTTTACGGTCTTCTCTGTGCCATCGCATCGCCTTGGCATGCTCTTTGTTTTGGAACAAACGTTTCAACTGTGGTATTATAGGAGCATACCACATCACCTTGGCAGGAATCTTCTTCCTGGGGCGCTCGCCCTCGACATCACCAGGGTCATCACGGCTGATCTTATAGCGCAATGCACCGCATACCGGGCAAGCGTTCAAATCCTCGTACTCACCGCGATAGAGGATGCAATCATTAGGGAACGCATGTATCTTCTGCACCTCTAACCCTAGAGGGCAGACATCCTTCTTTGCTTGGTACGTACTCTTGGGCAATTCGTTGTCCTTTGGAAGCATATCCTTTATCATTACCAGCAACTTTCCAAATCCCTTGTCAGATACACCATTCTCTGCCTTCGATTGTAGCAATTCCAGTGTGGTGCCCAGCTTTTTTTGTCACCTACGTAATTCAGGTACAACAATTTTTTGTGATCCTCTAACATGCGCTGCAACTTCTTCTTCTCCAAATCACTTGCGCAGTTTCTTTTGCATCGGCAATGGCCCGACCTAGATCATCAACGGGCTCATCTGATGCCTCTTCTTTAGCTTCTTTCCGCATTGCCGGCTCAGCTTCTTCCCGCATTACCGGCTTAGCTTCTTCCCTCATTGTTGTATCATCGTATTCAGGGAACCCATGGCCAGGATAGTTGTCGTCGTCCTCTTCTTCTTCATTGTCTTCCATCATAACCCCTCTTTCTCCATGCTTGGTCCAAACATTATAGTGGGGCATGAAACCGGACTCAAACAGGTGGACGTGAATGGTTTTGACGTAGAGTAATTGCGACCATTCTTACAGCCAGCACATGGACAATGCATAAAACCATCCGCTCGCTTGTTTGCCTCAGCCACAAGCAGAAAAGTACGCATGCCATTAATGAACTCGGGAGAGCATCGGTCATCGTACATCCATTGCCGGCTCATCTTCAATACACAGCACCGAAAACATCAAATTAATACAATACATAAAGTTCATATATAAAGATCATACAACACTTAAATGCAACAAACAAATAACTCTAGCTAAAGAATTTAAATGCAACAACAAATGCGATCAAGATCGCAACTAAGATAACAATTGATCCAACAGCATAATGATACCAAGCCTCACTATGAATGGCATATTTTCTAATCTTCTAATCTTAAGCGCATTTTCTCCATCTTAATCTTGTGATCATCGACGACATCGGCAACATGCAACTCCAATTTCATCTTCTCCCCCTCAATTCTTTTCAATTTTTTCTTCAAATCCTCGTTTTCTCTTTCAACTAAATTTAACCTCTCGACAATAGGGTCGGTTGGAATTTCGGGTTCAACTACCTCCTACATACAAATATCTATGTCAACTTGATGGGCATAATTTGTCATAAACATGAAATGCAATGAATAGTTTTAAAAGAGAATATACCACATCTGAATCATAACTCGGACGAGGGCCGACGGGGACGGATATCAAAACCATGGCACTATGCATAACAAACAACGTATGGGTAAGATAATTATACGAGTAACTATATATCCAAATCACACAAACATCATTTTTTTATATAAAACTTCATGAACAAGAGGCTCACCACAAGGTGGTGCCGGCGACGGGACGTTGCGAGCGATCGACGGTGGTTACGACGGAGATTTAGAAGGTACTAAGTAAACCACACCTACATATGCAAAAGTAAGTGTTATTTTTGACCTCAAATTGCATATAAATCAAATACTAGAACATATATATAATTCCTCCCAAATTACTAAACTCAAAAATCAATCACTATATAAAGCATTGCACGAGCTAATCTAGCAATGAGAGATGAAAGGAAAAAGTTGCTAACCTTTGTGATCATTTGAATGGATGGGGGCCTTCAAATCTTGGGCAAAATGTGTGATGAGCTTGAGAGGAAGAGGGAAAAGAACAGAGAGGAGAGGGGAAAGGGGAAGAATAGAGCGAGCTCGGGTGGACGAAGGGTCTATGTAGGACGACCTTTAGTACCGGTTCGTGATATGACCCGGTACTAAAGGTGCTGGTGGGGCCCCGGACTGACAACATCCTGCCACCACTCATTTTAGTACCGGTTCGTGGCACGAGCCGGTGCTAAAGGTTCGCCACGAACCGGTACTAATGAGAGCGGCCCAACTAGCCGTTGGAACTGGCACTAATGTACAGATTAGTGCTGGCTCAAATTCAAACCGGCACTAATGTGCTTCACGTTTGACCATTTTTCTACTATAGATGCGCCTGGTCAATTCGTCACCTAGGACGCGGCCCATCCCAGACCACCTATTCTTGTTATGTATTATTTCTCTTTTCTCTCTATCACTCTCCATCCCCAGCAATTATATGCATGTGCCTAGACAATTTGGGATCAAAGTGAGGACATGGTTGCATGCATACAGAAATGAGGGCTTAAAACGGACACGCTCGGACACTGACCAAACACATTCGTGGACATTTGAGGAGCCAAATCTCGGTGTAGCTAGCTCTATATTAGGGGGTATGAGAATCGGTTCCATGGTGATGGAACAGGAGCTCAATTTTTTTTCCGCAGGAATGGCTTGGGAGATGTTCATGCGTTGCAAAGAGAGGCTCTTACCAAAATGGCCATATATAGTCTTTGAAGCAAGCAAACGAGCAAAAAAAAAAAACATCCTCAAATTCTTTCATTACAGCGTGGTTTATGACTTCGCGTCTCTGCCCAAGGAAAACGATACATCTAAGAGCAGCTCTAGACCTTCCTCAATAGTCTTTAATCCCCTATAATTTGGTGGTTTGGGAAAAAAGAAAGCATCTCTATCCGATCCCCTCAAAAGTCATATATGAGGAAAATCTTTTGGTTTGAGGAATTAAGCCTCTTATTAAGTAAAACTAGATCAAATAAAAAATGAGAGACACAGATTTAACGTGGATCAAATAAACTTGATGAGAATTCTCCACCTAGGACGCGGCCCACCCCGAACCACCTTTTCTCGTTTTGTATTATTTCTCTTTTCTCTCTATCACTCTCCATCCTGGCAATTATATGCAAGTGGCCATACAATTTGGGGTCAATGTGGGAACATGGTTGCATGCATATAGAAATGATGGCTTAAAACGAACACGCTCAGACATTGACCGGACGCGTCTGTGGACATTTGAGGAGCCAAATCTGAGGAGACCATCTGTAGATGCCCTTACAACTATCCATAACGATAAACTTCAACCCTATCCTCTTAGTAAGTGTGTCATTACTCAATGCAATTTTGTAATTGTTTTTCTATTGGCCAACTTATTTTTATACTACGTTTAATTTTTTAGTATTAATAACTAATACTAACTGTTAGACGAAATAACATATTCTTGGAGTTCTATAATTCAGATAGAGGACACTTTAATTATATGAGTTTTGAAAAAAATGGCCCCATTTTACATTTCGCACCGGGGCCCTGAATTCTTGGAGATGGCCCTGTGAGGAGGTAGAGGAGACGGACACGAAAACAATAAGAAGGAAGCTTAGGCCATGGAACTACAAGACCGAGAAAGATCTTGCTTTGTGTGATGCTTGGATGAATATCTATCTTGAGGCCACGATCGGGGACGATCTAACGAAGGAAAAAATTTGGTCACGGTTCGAGGAGTATATGGTAGCCATGTGGAGAGTCGGTTCTCTCTCTCATCAATGGAGTGTCATCCAAGATCAGTGTAACTGGTGGTTCGGATGTGTTAGTCAATTCAACCTAGCACCGTTGAGTGGAGTGCCATCAACGAGTATGAGCCCATCATTCAAGCTCTTTACAAGAAAAAGAACAATAACGAAAGTGACAAAGGCTTATATTTACATCATTGCGAGACTGCTCTTGTAGGAAATGAGAAGTGGCCAAGAAGGAACTATGAAACCCCACCGAAGAGGCATAGGCTTAACACCGTTGTTGTTGATGATGAATTCGTAGAGAATCCATCCACTCCGCAAACATGTCATGTTTGACAAAAAATGCAAAGACGTCGAAGAAGCATGGATTTTTTCGGAAGAATTTATTGTGTCACTTGAGAAAATGATAGCATTGGCAGCCGACTGAAATGAGAAGAAGTTGACTTGTTTCTACGATATGAAAACAATGAGGAAGGTGAGGTGGAAGGCAAAGGTGACGACTGAGGAAGAAAGGTGCAAGTGGAAGAAAGAAGGCTTGAAATTGAGGTGCAAAGGCTTGCATCGAAGAGCAAGGAAAAAACAAGATGGAGATCGAGGAGCCGAGACTTGCATTGGAGGTCGAGGAACATATGAACAAGAGAGTTCCTGAGGAGTGTTACACAATCATGGATCCTAGCAAGATGGATGAGAGGGCAAGCCAATATTGGGAGTTAACTCATGAGGACATCTTGGCTAAGTCATTTGGTGGTCGCGGAGGCAATGTTGATAGCTGCAGCAGTGATCGCGGCATCAATGATGGCGACGTCAGCAATGGTGGCGCCGGCGATGATGGAGCCAGTGTGTGAGCCCCTTGTGAATTATGATGGCTTTCGTTTCATCAAGTTTTTAATGAATTGTTTTAATGAACTTCTTCATTCGGTGTCTATTGGCACAAATTATGATATGTTTTAATATTTTATTGGATTAGGTGAAGTTTATTTATGCTCGTAGCTGAATTATGTTGTGGTGCATTTGAATTGTTTATATTTGTTTTGCAATGTGGTGCATTTATTTGAATTGTTTGCACAAAGTTTTTGAGGGATCGGCTAGATGGACAAAATAATTATCCCTAAAAATGAGGAATTAAAGGATGAGAGATAGGTTGAGGGATTAAGTTATGAGGGATTGGTTTGAGATGCCCTAAGCCCCATCTAGACCTTCCATTAAACCTTTAATTCACGTAAAATCTAGCTTTCCATCCCTCATATCTTAACCTCTAGCCCATTTTCCTATGAACACAGCAGATCTTGGCAAATTTGGTCTAGCGCCCATGCTCCTGTCAGCCCCAACCCGCCTCAAGCTACCGCCGGCGACAACCGCCCAACACCGCATCACCGGGCGTTGTGACTCGCACACCCTATGTACATAAGGTGTTCGACAAATTGCCCCAATGGTTTCCCCCCTTTTTCTCTGTTTTTGCTGATTACAATCTCAAATTAACCATGGAACCCTCCAATGTGGGTGAAGAGGTTTTGGGAGATGCACTTCAATCATTCTTCATTAGAGGAGGAAGAGGGATGAAGATTTTGAGGCATCCGTGATCATTCGAGACGATGATTTTGGGAGACCGAGGCTTATTTCTTAGATTAGGCACATCCAGATTCCATCGAGATGGGGTGAAGGGTCATGATGATCTAGTGAGGGCTTACTTTGCACTGAATGGAACATATACGAAAAGGTACTCTAGGAGGAAATTACATATGCTGTGAACTCTCTTCAACACCATTGCAAGAGTTTTGGAGGTATTTTTATTGTAATTCATAATTTGACTAGGCGCACGTATATACATGCATATCAAGAATTCCATTTATGTAGTAGTGTACCTTCACTTAGAGCATCTCCAGCCGTTGGCCCCCCAGGAGGCGCTAAAAATCGCCCCCTGGGGGCGCACCGGCGCAAAACACGCGCTGGAGGCGTGATGCCATCCAGTCGCGGCGCCCATGGGATTTTTTTTGAACGGCACAAACATGGAGAGTTCATGCATATTTCAGCGACTTCAAACCAAATTCAACCAAACACGGCGCAAACACGCCCGCTCATACATATTTAAAGTATTTTACAAAAGAAAAAACACACTACTAGGCCCGCCCACCGTCTCGCCGCTCCTCGCCGGCCGCCGCCCTTGCAGTTCTACATGCCGAGGAGGCTGTAGAACCGCGTGTAGTCGTTGCCGTCGTCGTCACCGTCACCTCCGTCGTGGCCACTGTCCCTGCTGCAACCCTCCCCCGGTTGGCGCGGCGGGTTGGACGGTCCGGCGGCGTCCTCGTCGTCATCGCTGTCGAGGATCACGACGCCGTGCTCGTCCTCGCACCCACGCTTGCGGGCGGCGATCTCCTCCAGGGCCAGGACGGGGGGGGGGGAGGGGTACTCCAGCGTCGGCTTGTTGCCGCCCTCGATGTACTCGAGGACGGCCTCCAGCGTGCGGCCGGGCACGCCCCACCATCGGCGCCGCCCCTCGGAGTTGAGCCTGCTGGACGGCACGACGCCGTTGGTGGCCTCGAGCTGCTCGGCGTGACGGCGGCGGAAGTACGGCTCCCAGAGCGGGCTGTCGGGGACGTAGCGCGGCCCCTCCCTCGCCACCCGCGGCAGAGAGGCGCGGATACGCGCGATCTCCGCACGACGCGCCGCCCCGGTGGGCGGTGGTGGCACCAGGACCCCACCGGCGCTGATTCTCCACGCCCCGGGCACCCGCATGTTCGGCGGGACCGGGTACTCGGCCTCGAAGAGGAGCCGAGCTTTGTCCTCGTGAAGGTGGCGGCGACCGAAGCCGTTCGCCGCCGCGCCGTCGCGTGGGAATCGTTCGGCCATTTCTATGAACTGGGACAGCGAGGGGAGAGGGAGGAAGGGGGAGAGAGGGCGCGTCGGCGGTGGAGACTCTGTGCGTGCCATCGGCGCGCTGGGCTCGGCTTATATAGGCGGAGGCGGCGCGAGCACGCGTGGCTGCCTCGTCTATGTGTGGCATGCGCGGGGACGCGCGTCGTCACGCCTTCACTGCGCCGCCCGTGAGGCATCAATGGCGGAGGCTGACCGGCGCGGCAGCGCGCGGCAGCTTTGGCATTGATTCGCCGCGGAAAACGAGGCAATGGGGACGACGAAGTGGCGAGAAGTGAGACGAGTCGCTGGCAAGAAGGGCCCGCGGCTCTTTCGCGCCAAAAACGATTCGCCCGGCGCCTCCGAGCGCCCCCCAGCGCGCCAGGTTTGGGTTGGGTCCGCCGGCGCCAATTTCGGCCCGAGCCAGCGAAAATTGGGCCCTTGGGGACGCGACTGGACCGGTTTTTTGGCGTCGGCGGCCGAAAAGTCGCCTGGGGGCCTTGTTGGGGGCGCGGCTGGAGATGCTCTTATGTGCATGTATATACATGCATATCAAGAATTCCATTACAAAGTGAGACCAACAACATTTATAACATGACTAGGTGCAAAGGTAAGAAATGAATACATGAATTCAATGGGTGGTGCAAAATATTTAAGAGTAGAACTAACAAAACAACAACAACAGATTGTCGCTGCTTCAATTATCTTAACTCTTCTCTCGGATCTCACAGCATCGGCCCCTCAAATTTCTAGACAAGGCCTTGGTCAGGACTGGATGAGCGGAGGTACACGAGGACCTTGCTGAACTTGGCCTCTACCTTATGATGGCGATGGACACGTCATTGGGGAATAGGTCCCCAAGAACGAAGGCGTGGTACACGGTGCTCGCCAGGACGCCGATGACAGTGACGGTGGCGATCCCTGCCAGCCCGACCACTAGTGCTTGGGTCAAGATATTATTCACCTTTGATGCATATAGAACAGTGGCTAGTGCAATGCTAGTCATCGGGAATGTGTAGGCCCACCACGCCAATGAGAATCGGATCCCTCTGAACAAATTTAAGCGTACCACCAGGGATCCAAAGAGGAACATTGAAAGAAAATAAAGGAGCTTCGCACAATGGTTGAACTCATCGGAGATTGTCGCCCAAGTTATTGAGGCATTGCTTGGTGCGGCAACGAAGAGGAAGAAGATTGGATGGAGTTCCTTAGGGAGCTGCGTATTAGTGGGAAGCCGCTGGTAGAGGGTTACAAAGAGTACAATGTAGTGTGCTAGCCCGACTGCGAAAAAAAAGATGGGCAACTCCTGGAGACCCATCCTGGTGCCGAGTTCCCCACCGATGAAGTTGCCGACGATGGCGAGGTGGTTCAATGGGTTGGCCACTTTGGAGAGCCGGCGATCACCACTGGACATCCACTGGCCGTAGATCTTGAGGTCGAGGCAGAGGATCGGCGCCATAAGGAGATACCTGACAACTTGGTGGATCTCCCAATTTGGGCAAGGCAAGCACTTGATAAGAAAGAGCCAGGTGATGCAGGGTGCGAAGAAGAAGTTGACGCGGAACGGGTGATGGAACTCACCGCGGACGGCATCAAAGTAGAGCACAATCTTGAGAAGGTAGATGATGGAGGTGATGACGGTGAGGGCCACCAAAGAATGTGGTTGACAGCGGGGTGCACATGGAGGAATGCCATGGAGGCCTCCAACGAGAGCGTCTACATAGCCTGGCTGCTCAGTCCGAGGCACATCCCAAACATGCTGATCGGGAACCGGAGAAGGAACGGCCACCGCTCGTCTTCTGGCAACATTGCAATCTCCGTTGACTACATGTACATTCACACCATTGTTAGAGTCTTAGAGACGACCATCCATGGCGTTGGTAAGAAAAGTGAATTACAAAAACTTCACAATTAAAGCTAGGTTAATTTTTCTACAAGTTACTGGAATACATATTTGGAATGCATGTTACCATACGTGAAGGGTCTCGAGCTCGGGGCCTTCAAGGGCGTCGAAGTAGCAGTCGGCGGAGGGAACATTGTCACCCTCGTTGGTGTCCGCCTCGAAGATCTTGGACACGGTTCCGCGCTCGATGTCGGCCGCCGGCTTTTCGTGCGGCACCAACCCGCGGAGACCAGAGAGTTGCCACTCGCGATGGCTACAGAAGGTCCTCAAGTGGTCGAGCTGCCAGTCCCACTCCAAGATGCCGTCGCTCCGCCGCGGCACCACCGGCCCCTCACCACCGCCTCTGATCAGAAGTGATGGCTTTAAGGTATGGTCGACATCGACCCGTGCGAGGTGATGCCCCGACGGCGAGGCCGGGAGGGAGCACGGCGTCTCATCGTGAACCTCAAGCGCTCTCCGAGACAGCGTACACCCGGCCAGCTCAACGTCCAGCTTGCCCGCCGCCACCTGGATGCTGCAGATGCTGATCTCCCTGTCTGTGGACGTCATAGCAGCACGCCGGCCAACGATTCGATCGATCCACTAACGATATAGCTAACCTCCTCGCAAAAAAAAAAGATATAGCTAAACCTCCTGAAAATGCAGCGCTGGATATCAACACTGGTAATCTGTAGTGCAAGGCCATTCAGCCCATCGCATCTTATATAGATCGAGTTAGTATACGTGCATGGTATAGCCGTATAGGCCGCTGTCAGCAGCCAGTTCTTCTGCAGCAATTGTTCCAGAAACCATAGCATCAGGAGACAAATTAAGGATGCTGCCTCAGCACTACCACATGTAGGCCAGCTGCTAAGATGCTCGGTGTGCATTGCATACGTAGTACAAATCACACGAGTGAAGCCAGACACAGCGCGTACGTTCTTAGCTGTGTGGAACAGGATTGGAGTTGGACTCATGTACGTGTGAATGCTTACGACCTACAAGTCCTAACCATAAGACCCGGTGTGCAGAAAAGATGCCGCGCGCATGCTGCAGGGACCAGTACGTACGTGCATATGCATCCATATACGCCACGGGCGCGCATGCAGGGACCAATGCGTGCATATGCATACATGCATGCATATATTAACTGCACTAGTTTGCACGTTGGAACTGGTGCGACTACTTTGAAAGACCTCCTACCTGGTCACGTTGTTTGATGATCCCTCTACATACGTGCATGATAGGGAAATGTCTGCGTAATTTTCTTCCTCTTGGCATGCCCTGTTTTCTTATAGAGAAGACACAAGGCCATGTATACTATGTAAGTAAAACTGGTGAAGTGTTTGCTGATGTTATTTGTTTGGGCTTTCCATTTTCGTGTCCTTGGTTTCTTAGTTGTGGTCAGTTTTGCGCCAGTAGAAAACTCAGCTCAGTTCTTTATTGAGTTCAGTATAAAACTCTATGTATTGTTGGATAGTGCTTGTCCTTATATTTCGAACAACATTGGCTTCGTCTTATTTGAAGCTTGGATGCTTAAGTTATTGTGGTTTTGGTTTGTGTGTTTTTTTGTGCCTATTTCAGGCCGACAAGGGCAAAACTGAGCAAAACTAAGAAACATGGGCATGAATATAAATTTCCCTTGTTTTATAAGGACCCACATATCTAGTGAAGATCAGATTTTTAAGCATGGAAAATCAAACATTTTTCATGATAACTTTTGTTTGCTGAGGATGGCAAGTTCAGTTGACGAGAGCATGGTAAATCCGACCCAGTTCATTTTTGGCAGGAAATTTCCGTGCTTGAAAAACTAAATTAGCCATCCTCACGCCAATATAAGTTGCCATGAAAACCGTTTGATTTGCCATGCCTAAAAATCTGATGTCATATTTTTAGCATTTTTGTTGTTTTAATTATGCAGAGCCGGGGTAGCAAGCCCAATAGAACAGGGTGGTTCAACAATAGAAATATTAATACAAATGTATTTAGTTTTTACAACTAATAATAATTTTCTCTACAATTTTTTGGGGGTCTCTATGCTATATATATGCTATGGGAAAATTCTAAGGTGGTCCATGGACATCCCTGTCCACCCCGTGGTTACACCCCTTTCATAAGAAAGACTGAAAAAAGCCCAAAGTGCATTTCCTCTGTAAAATGACAAACCATCAAGGATAAAAGGCCCCGAGTCACTGAAAACTATGGTGTATGTGGAAGTATGGGAAATTTCCAAGGCTGACTTAGTTCAATAGCTTTTTACGAATTATAAAACCAACTTGCCCGGGTTGATTAGAGAGATTGGTAAAAAGATCGAAAAAACTAACGATCACATGTGTGGCATCATGCACATCGCCCACACGTCGTCATCACCACTCATTTTGCCACGTATAAACAGATGACATTAGCAGGAATCTTTTTGTTTTTCGGTTTAAAAGTGTTTTATCTCCTAATTAAAAAATCGAATTAAAAATCCATTTTCACCATTAAATCCGTCTCGACGTGATCTTCAAAAATAGACCACATGTTGATATGTTTCGACGAAATTTTGTTTTGCCCAAAAGTTGCCATGATGTTTACACTGTAGTTGCCATAGTACTTAAACTAAAGTTGCCATGTGGCAATTTTAGTTTGTAGAGCATATCAATTTTAGTTTTTTATGATGGCAGTTCCAGTACTTTGACCATGAAAATTATTTTTTGCATGAATCATGACAATTTTAAAATCCAAACAGATTTCCACATGCATGCATGTGGTGACGTGGCGTAGTTTGTGTGTTATAGGGCGTGTGGACGGGTTTGGCTCCCACCACACATGTGGGCGTTAGCGTTGTCCAAAACGATTGGTAGCTATACTTTTCTGATGAAGTTTGTTGAGTAAAATAGCATTTTTTTTATTAATGAAATCTAGAAATAAATCATCAACATGGCACAAGCAGTATTAATCTCATACTGATATCTTATAAAGTGGACACATACTGCACATATAGTAGAAACATCTACGTAAAATGCTAGTACAACCAACAAAGAAATAAACTGGAGAGGGATAAACAAGTTATAGCCTCCAGTCGGCCAGGCCGAAGCCGCGAGGGCGGTAGCAATAGCAGTGGTGTTATCCTCGGTGGCCTTCTTCTCAGCTTCGTGGATATGGTGATGATGAAGGTGACGAGGACGTAGTCAAAGAAGCATATGAAGATGAACAATGGCGAGCAGTCACATCGGAGAAGCTCCTCAAAAACCTAATCGCCCTTATCCCGGTGCAAGATCGCAAAGGGAGGGGTTCCAGAGGCTTGATCACCCATACAACCATGCACGCGGTGGATGGGATGGGTTCGCCGGCGGCAGCAGTGGAGCAACGGTGGGCAGTGCATGAGGAGGTAGAGCAGTTGTGATATCTGATATAAGTGACTGGTAGGGTTGTCAATGCTTCCAATATATAGTCGGTCATAGAGGGAGACGTGGGCTGGACCCATGCCCAAGTCGGCAATAGTCCACAATCTAACGCCTCGGATTCGTGGTGCATCCGCTAATGACTCGTAATTAATTATCCATTCCTGACTAGCAAAAATTAAGAGCATACATGACATAGGTCTAAGCTCAGCTTGGCTGAATCACGAAACAGACGCGCATGCGAGCAAGGTGTGCAGCAGAGGAGAAGCGCAGGAACCACTCCTCTTCTCAAGATCTGATAGGATGTGGAAGAGGATCCATTTTAAGGAGGTCCTAAACTTCCTCCACTAGCAGGATGGTACTAAACCACCTAGTCATGAAACCCACATGGGCCCTTAGAGATTTTTCTGAAATTGCCAATAGGTCTAAAGCCCACCCTATCTTTCAACAACACCCCACTAGCTCTTGAAGGCCCATAGAGTCCTCCTCTGTTCCAAACAGTGTTTTGATATACCATTATTTTTAGTGAGGACTAAGAGCATCTCCAACAGGTGCGGCAAAAGGCGCGCCCGCGCGGCAAAATTTGGATTTAGCGCACGCCGGCTGGTTCTGCACGCTCCAGCGGTGGCGGGAACTTACCGCGCGCAGGAAGCGTTTGCGCGCGCGAGGGAGAAAGCGGCACGCGGCGCGGTAGATTTGGCGTGCCGCTTCGCGCGCGCCTATAACATGCCGCGCTCGCCACGCGCACAGACACAGCCACGCGCCCTCCCCTCGCAACCTCGTCGCTTCGCCGCTTTCCGCGCCACCACCACGCCACCATGCCGCTGCGCCGCCGTGGTTCTTCGGGCTACCGCGGCATCCGTGAGTGCCCCAACGGCTGGTACTCCGCCGAGATCCGGTCCGGCGACATCCGGCTCGGCCTCGGGTCGTTCCGGAGCGCGTACGAGGCGACCCGCATGTACGACGCGGCGGCGTGGCGCTTGGATAGGCCCCGGTCGCAGATGAACTTCCGGGACATCTTCACGCGCGAGCAGGCGCAGCGCGTCGCCCCTACGCCGCGTCTCATCACCGACATGGACCGTGCCGACCATGCTCGGCGCTGCCGCCGCCTCCATATCGCCGAGGAGGACGAGCGAGCCATGGCGGAGTGGCGCCGTCGCCACCCGGAGGACGTCGCCGACGAGCGTGCCTACTGGGCGGAGAGGACGGCAAGGTGCCGCGCGGAGCGGGCGGACCGGCGTCGACGGAAGGCATTGGCGAATGCGCAGTGCGGTATCGTTGAAGAAGGTGGGAGATCGATCTTCACGTCAGACGATGAACGTTGGGACGACATGTGGCTCGATACCTCGGTCAACACCGAAGAGGATGATGATGGTGATGATGGTGATAGCGACTTGGAGTAGTTTCTATCTATGTATGTCGTAGTAGTTTCTACCTAGTTGCACTGTAGTTCTATCTATCTATGCTTTCGAACTATGTATCTAGTTGCACCGATGTAAAATACCTTTGTATCGTTTTTTATCTATGAAATTTATCATTTTTTATCTTATTATCTATGCTTCCGAAAATGTTGCGCGTGCTGCATTTTTTGCGCGCTGCTAGAGTGGCGCGCGCGCTGCATCTTGCACGGCTGCTGGAGCCAGTGCTGCGCGCTGCGCCAAACTAGGCGATGGGCGCGTGGCAAAGCTGTTTTTTGCGCGCGGCGCGTTCGGCGCCTATTGGAGATGCTCTAATTAACCTTAAACATCCATCTAGAGCAACTAGTTATATTCCTTCAGAGCTGAACAATAGACTATGCCTTGAATTGTCAGTTCAACATAAAAATATTTTACCAAATATCTTACCGGTACTAGGTAGTCAAAGGCTAACTGCACGGGTGGATCATATTAGAGACACTCCTGGCCTATTCATGAGCTTGTTAGTGAAGGAAATATGCCCTAGAGGCAATAATAAAGTTATTATTTATTTCCTTATATCATGATAAAAGTTTATTATTCATGCTAGAATTGTATTAACCGGAAACATAATACATGTGTGAATACATAGACAAACAGAGTGTCACTAGTATGCCTCTACTTGACTAGCTCGTTAATCAAAGATGGTTATGTTTCCTAACCATGGACAAAGAGTTGTTATTTGATTAACGGGATCACATCATTAGTTGAATGATCTGATTGACATGACCCATTCCATTAGCTTAGCACCCGATCGTTTAGTATGTTGCTATTGCTTTCTTCATGACTTATACATGTTCCTATGACTATGAGATTATGCAACTCCCGTTTGCCAGAGGAACACTTTGTGTGCTACCAAACGTCACAACGTAACTGGGTGATTATAAAGGAGCTCTACAGGTGTCTCCAAAGGTACATGTTGGGTTGGCGTATTTCGAGATTAGGATTTGTCACTCCGATTGTCGGAGAGGTATCTCTGGGCCCTCTCGGTAATGCACATCACTTAAGCCTTGCAAGCATTGCAACTAATGAGTTAGTTGCGGGATGATGTATTACAGAACGAGTAAAGAGACTTGCCGGTAACGAGATTGAACTAGGTATAGGATACCGACGATCGAATCTCGGGCAAGTAACATACCGATGACAAAGGGAACAACGTATGTTGTTATGCGGTCTGACCGATAAAAGATCTTCGTAGAATATGTAGGAGCCAATATGAGCATCCAGGTTCCGCTATTGGTTATTGACCGGAGACGTGTCTCGGTCATGTCTACATTGTTCTCGAACCCGTAGGGTCCGCACGCTTAAGGTTACGATGACAGTTATATTATGAGTTTATGCATTTTGATGTACCGAAGGTTGTTCGGAGTCCCGGATGTGATCACGGACATGACGAGGAGTCTCGAAATGGTCGAGACATAAAGATTGATATATTGGAAGCCTATGTTTGGATATCGGAAGTGTTCCGGGTGAAATCGGGATTTTACCGGAGTACCGGGAGGTTACCGGAACCCCCCGGGAGGTATATGGGCCTTAGTGGGCCTTAGTGGAAGAGAGGAGAGGTGGCCAGAGATGGGCCGCGCGCCCCTCCCCCCTTGGTCCGAATTGGACAAGGAGAGGGGGCGGCCCCCCTTCCTCCTCTCTCTCCTCTCCCCCCCCCTCCACGAATCCTATTCCAACTAGGAAAGGGGGGAGTCCTACTCCCAGAAGGAGTAGGACTCCTCCTGGCGCGCCACACCTTGGCCGGCCGGCCCCCCTCCCTTGAACCTTTATATACGGAGGCAGGGGCACCCCTAGAGACACAAGTTGATCCACGTGATCATATTCTTAGCCGTGTGCGGTGCCCCCTTCCACCATAGTCCTCGATAATATTGTAGCGGTGCTTAGGCGAAGCCCTGCGACGGTAGTACATCAAGATCGTCACCACGCCGTCGTGCTGACGGAACTCTTCCCCGACACTTTGCTGGATCGAGTCCGGGGATCGTCATCGAGCTGAACGTGTGCTAGAACTCGGAGGTGCCGTAGTTTCGGTGCTTGATCGGTCGGGCCGTGGAGACGTACGACTACATCAACCAAACGCTTCCGTTGTCGATCTACAAGGGTACGTAGATCATACTCTCCCCTCTCGTTGCTATGCATCACCATGATCTTGCGTGAGCGTAGGAATTTTTTTGAAATTACTACGAAACCCAACAGTGGCATCCGAGCCTAGGTTTTATATGTTGATGTTATATGCACGAGTAGAACACAAGTGAGTTGTGGGCGATATAAGTCATACTGCTTACCAGCATGTCATACTTTGGTTCGGCGGTATTGTTGGACGAAGCGGCCCGGACCGACATTACGCGTACGCTTACGCGAGACCGGTTCTCCCGACGTGCTTTGCACATAGGTGGCTTGCGGGTGACAGTTTCTCCAACTTTAGTTGAACCGAGTGTGGCTACGCCCGGTCCTTGCGAAGGTTAAAACAGCACCAACTTGACAAACTATCGTTGTGGTTTTGATGCGTAGGTAAGATTGGTTCTTGCTTAAGCCCGTAGCAGCCACGTAAAACATGCAACAACAAAGTAGAGGACGTCTAACTTGTTTTTGCAGGGCATGTTGTGATGTGATATGGTCAAGACATGATGCTAAATTTTATTGTATGAGATGATCATGTTTTGTAACCGAGTTATCGGCAACTGGCAGGAGCCATATGGTTGTCGCTTTATTGTATGCAATGCAATCGCGCTGTAATGCTTTACTTTATCACTAAGCGGTAGCGATAGTCGTGGAAGCATAAGATTGGCGAGACGACAACGATGCTACGATGGAGATCAAGGTGTCGCGCCGGTGACGATGGTGATCATGACGGTGCTTCGGAGATGGAGATCACAAGCACAAGATGATGATGGCCATATCATATCACTTATATTGATTGCATGTGATGTTTATCTTTTATGCATCTTATCTTGCTTTGATTGACGGTAGCATTATAAGATGATCTCTCACTAAATTATCAAGAAGTGTTCTCCCTGAGTATGCACCGTTGCGAAAGTTCTTCGTGCTGAGACACCACGTGATGATCGGGTGTGATAGGCTCTACGTTCAAATACAACGGGTGCAAAACAGTTGCACACGCGGAATACTCAGGTTATACTTGACGAGCCAAGCATATACAGATATGGCCTCGGAACACGGAGACCGAAAGGTCGAGCGTGAATCATATAGTAGATATGATCAACATAGTGATGTTCACCAATGAAACTACTCCATCTCACGTGATGATCGGACATGGTTTAGTTGATTTGGATCACGTAATCACTTAGATGATTAGAGGGATGTCTATCTAAGTGGGAGTTCTTTAAGTAATATGATTAACTGAACCTAAATTTATCATGAACTTAGTACCTGATAGTATCTTGCTTGTTTATGTATGATTGTAGATAAATGGCCCGTGCTGTTGTTCCGTTGAATTTTAATGCGTTCCTTGAGAAAGCAAAGTTGAAAGATGATGGTAGCAATTACACGGACTGGGTCCGTAACTTGAGGATTATCCTCATTGCTGCACAGAAGAATTACGTCCTGGAAGCACCGCTGGGTGCCAGGCCTGCTGCTGGAGCAACACCAGATGTTGTGAACGTCTGGCAGAGCAAAGCTGATGACTACTCGATAGTTCAGTGTGCCATGCTTTACGGCTTAGAACCGGGACTTCAACGACGTTTTGAACGTCATGGAGCATATGAGATGTTCCAGGAGTTGAAGTTAATATTTCAAGCAAATGCCCGGATTGAGAGATATGAAGTCTCCAATAAGTTCTATAGCTGCAAAATGGAGGAGAACAGTTCTGTCAGTGAGCATATACTCAAAATGTCTGGGTATAATAATCACTTGATTCAAATGGGAGTTAATCTTCCAGATGATTGCGTCATTGACAGAATTCTCCAATCACTGCCACCAAGCTACAAGAGCTTCGTGATGAACTATAATATGCAAGGGATGAATAAGACTATTCCCGAGCTCTTCGCAATGCTGAAAGCTGCGGAGGTAGAAATCAAAAAGGAGCATCAAGTGTTGATGGTCAACAAGACCACTAGTTTCAAGAAAAAGGGCAAAGGGAAGAAGAAGGGGAACTTCAAGAAGAACAGCAAGCAAGTTGCTGCTCAAGAGAAGAAACCCAAGTCTGGACCTAAGCCTGAAACTGAGTGCTTCTACTGCAAGCAGACTGGTCACTGGAAGCGGAACTGCCCCAAGTATTTGGCGGATAAGAAGGATGGCAAGGTGAACAAAGGTATATGTGATATACATGTTATTGATGTGTACCTTACTAATGCTCGCAGTAGCACCTGGGTATTTGATACTGGTTCTGTTGCTAATATTTGCAACTCGAAACAGGGACTACGGATTAAGCGAAGATTGGCTAAGGACGAGGTGACGATGCGCGTGGGAAACGGTTCCAAAGTCGATGTGATCGCGGTCGGCACGCTACCTCTACATCTACCTTCGGGATTAATATTAGACCTAAATAATTGTTATTTGGTGCCAGCGTTAAGCATGAACATTATATCTGGATCTTGTTTGATGCGAGACGGTTATTCATTTAAATCAGAGAATAATGGTTGTTCTATTTATATGAGTAATATCTTTTATGGTCATGCACCCCTGAAGAGTGGTCTATTCTTATTGAATCTCGATAGTAGTAACACACATATTCATAATGTTGAAACCAAAAGATGCAGAGTTGATAATGATAGTGCAACTTATTTGTGGCACTGCCGTTTAGGTCATATCGGTGTAAAGCGCATGAAGAAACTCCATACTGATGGACTTTTGGAACCACTTGATTATGAATCACTTGGTACTTGCGAACCGTGCCTCATGGGCAAGATGACTAAAACGCCGTTCTCCGGTACTATGGAGAGAGCAACAGATTTGTTGGAAATCATACATACAGATGTATGTGGTCCGATGAATATTGAGGCTCGTGGCGGATATCGTTATTTTCTCACCTTCACAGATGATTTAAGCAGATATGGGTATATCTACTTAATGAAACATAAGTCTGAAACGTTTGAAAAGTTCAAAGAATTTCAGAGTGAAGTTGAAAATCATCGTAACAAGAAAATAAAGTTTCTACGATCTGATCGTGGAGGAGAATATTTGAGTTACGAGTTTGGTGTACATTTGAAACAATGCGGAATAGTTTCGCAACTCACGCCACCCGGAACACCACAGCGTAATGGTGTGTCCGAACGTCGTAATCGTACTTTACTAGATATGGTGCGATCTATGATGTCTCTTACTGATTTACCGCTATCGTTTTGGGGTTATGCTTTGGAGACGGCCGCATTCACGTTAAATAGGGCACCATCAAAATCCGTTGAGACGACGCCTTATGAACTATGGTTTGGCAAGAAACCAAAGTTGTCGTTTCTGAAAGTTTGGGGCTGCGATGCTTATGTGAAAAAGCTTCAACCTGATAAGCTCGAACCCAAATCGGAGAAATGTGTCTTCATAGGATATCCAAAGGAGACTATTGGATACACCTTCTATCACAGATCCGAAGGCAAGACTTTTGTTGCTAAGTTCGGAAACTTTCTGGAGAAGGAGTTTCTCTCGAAAGAAGTGAGTGGGAGGAAAGTAGAACTTGACGAGGTAACTGTACCTGCTCCCTTATTGGAAAGTAGTGCATCACAGAAAACTGTTTCTGTGACACCTACACCAATTAGTGAGGAAGCTAATGATAATGATCATGAAACTTCAGAACAAGATACTACTGAACCTCGTAGATCAACCAGAGTGAGATCCGCACCAGAGTGGTACGGTAATCCTGTTCTGGAAGTCATGCTACTAGATCATGATGAACCTACGAACTATGAAGAAGCGATGGTGAGCCCAGATTCCGCAAAATGGCTTGAAGCCATGAAATCTGAGATGGGATCCATGTATGAGAACAAAGTATGGACTTTGGTTGACTTGCCCAATGATCAGCAAGCAATTGAGAATAAATGGATCTTCAAGAAGAAGACTGACGCCGACGGTAATATCACTGTCTACAAAGCTCGACTTGTCGCAAAAGGGTTTCAGCAAGTTCAAGGGATTGACTACGATGAGACCTTCTCACCTGTAGCGATGCTTAAGTCTGTCCGAATCATGTTAGCAATTGCCGCATTTTATGATTATGAAATTTGGCAGATGGATGTCAAAACTGCATTCCTGAATGGATTTCTGGAAGAAGAGTTGTATATGATGCAACCGGAAGGTTTTGTCGATCCAAAGGGAGCTAACAAAGTGTGCAAGCTCCAGCGATCCATTTATGGACTGGTGCAAGCCTCTCGGAGTTGGAATAAACGCTTTGATAGTGATTAAAGCATTTGGTTTTATACAGACTTTTGGAGAAGCCTGTATTTACAAGAAAGTGAGTGGGAGCTCTGTAGCATTTCTGATATTATATGTGGATGACATATTACTGATTGGAAATGATATAGAATTTCTGGATAGCATAAAGGGATACTTGAATAAGAGTTTTTCAATGAAAGACCTCGGTGAAGCTGCTTACATATTAGGCATAAAGATCTACAGAGATAGATCAAGACGTTTAATTGGACTTTCACAAAGCACATACCTTGACAAGATTTTGAAGAAGTTCAAAATGGATCAAGCAAAGAAAGGGTTCTTGCCTGTGTTACAAGGTGTGAAGTTGAGTCGGACTCAATGCCCGACCACTGCAGAAGATAGAGAGAAGATGAAAGATGTTCCCTATGCTTCAGCCATAGGCTCTATCATGTATGCAATGCTGTGTACCAGACCTGATGTGTGCCTTGCTATAAGTCTAGCAGGGAGGTACCAAAGTAATCCAGGAGTGGATCACTGGACAGCGGTCAAGAACATCCTGAAGTACCTGAAAAGGACTAAGGATATGTTTCTCGTATATGGAGGTGACAAAGAGCTCATCGTAAACGGTTACGTTGATGCAAGCTTTGACACTGATCCGGACGATTCTAAATCGCAAACCGGATACGTGTTTACATTAAACGGTGGAGCTGTCAGTTGGTGCAGTTCTAAACAGAGCGTCGTGGCGGGATCTACGTGTGAAGCGGAATACATAGCTGCTTCGGAAGCAGCGAATGAAGGAGTCTGGATGAAGGAGTTCATATCCGATCTAGGTGTCATACCTAGTGCATCGGGTCCAATGAAAATCTTTTGTGACAATACTGGTGCAATTGCCTTGGCGAAGGAATCCAGATTTCACAAGAGAACCAAGCACATCAAGAGACGCTTCAATTCCATCCGGGATCTAGTCCAGGTGGGAGACATAGAGATTTGCAAGATACATACGGATCTGAATGTTGCAGACCCGTTGACTAAGCCTCTTCCACGAGCAAAACATGATCAGCACCAAGGCTCCATGGGTGTTAGAATCATTACTGTGTAATCTAGATTATTGACTCTAGTGCAAGTGGGAGACTGAAGGAAATATGCCCTAGAGGCAATAATAAAGTTATTATTTATTTCCTTATATCATGATAAAAGTTTATTATTCATGCTAGAATTGTATTAACCGGAAACATAATACATGTGTGAATACATAGACAAACAGAGTGTCACTAGTATGCCTCTACTTGACTAGCTCGTTAATCAAAGATGGTTATGTTTCCTAACCATGGACAAAGAGTTGTTATTTGATTAACGGGATCACATCATTAGTTGAATGATCTGATTGACATGACCCATTCCATTAGCTTAGCACCCGATCGTTTAGTATGTTGCTATTGCTTTCTTCATGACTTATACATGTTCCTATGACTATGAGATTATGCAACTCCCGTTTGCCAGAGGAACACTTTGTGTGCTACCAAACGTCACAACGTAACTGGGTGATTATAAAGGAGCTCTACAGGTGTCTCCAAAGGTACATGTTGGGTTGGCGTATTTCGAGATTAGGATTTGTCACTCCGATTGTCGGAGAGGTATCTCTGGGCCCTCTCGGTAATGCACATCACTTAAGCCTTGCAAGCATTGCAACTAATGAGTTAGTTGCGGGATGATGTATTACAGAACGAGTAAAGAGACTTGCCGGTAACGAGATTGAACTAGGTATAGGATACCGACGATCGAATCTCGGGCAAGTAACATACCGATGACAAAGGGAACAACGTATGTTGTTATGCGGTCTGACCGATAAAAGATCTTCGTAGAATATGTAGGAGCCAATATGAGCATCCAGGTTCCGCTATTGGTTATTGACCGGAGACGTGTCTCGGTTATATCTACATTGTTCTCGAACCCGTAGGGTCCGCACGCTTAAGGTTACGATGACAGTTATATTATGAGTTTATGCATTTTGATGTACCGAAGGTTGTTCGGAGTCCCGGATGTGATCACGGACATGACGAGGAGTCTCGAAATGGTCGAGACATAAAGATTGATATATTGGAAGCCTATGTTTGGATATCGGAAGTGTTCCGGGTGAAATCGGGATTTTACCGGAGTACCGGGAGGTTACCGGAACCCCCGGGAGGTATATGGGCCTTAGTGGGCCTTAGTGGAAGAGAGGAGAGGTGGCCAGAGATGGGCCGCGCGCCCCTCCCCCCTTGGTCCGAATTGGACAAGGAGAGGGGGCCGGCCCCCCTTCCTCCTCTCTCTCCTCTTCCCCCCCCCCCTCCACGAATCCTATTCCAACTAGGAAAGGGGGGAGTCCTACTCCCAGAAGGAGTAGGACTCCTCCTGGCGCGCCACACCTTGGCCGGCCGGCCCCCCTCCCTTGAACCTTTATATACGGAGGCAGGGGCACCCCTAGAGACACAAGTTGATCCACGTGATCATATTCTTAGCCGTGTGCGGTGCCCCCTTCCACCATAGTCCTCGATAATATTGTAGCGGTGCTTAGGCGAAGCCCTGCGACGGTAGTACATCAAGATCGTCACCACGCCGTCGTGCTGACGGAACTCTTCCCCGACACTTTGCTGGATTAGAGTCCGGAGATCATCGTCGAGCTGAACGTGTGCTAGAACTCGGAGGTGCCGTAGTTTCGGTGCTTGATCGGTCGGGCCGTGGAGACGTACGACTACATCAACCAAACGCTTCCATTGTCGATCTACAAGGGTACGTAGATCATACTCTCCCCTCTCATTGCTATGCATCACCATGATCTTACGTGAGCATAGGAATTTTTTTTTGAAATTACTACGAAACCCAAACAGTTAGAGATCACCATATCTCATAGACTATGACTAGCAATCGAGCTCATATAGGTGTGTTCTTCCAAAGTCTCCTCTATAGGATAGCATCTTGCTTATACTAGCCTTAGAACACTTAAGACAAAAGTCAACATGCTATACGATTTCTGAGAGTACTTTATCTCCAATGGAGTGGGTTATTAGATTACTCTCATTAGTTAACAATAGCTTTTTTCCCAGATCCTACTTCACAGGATCTCCGATCATAGGTTCGGTAAACACCATGGCAATTCATGTGGGTCTCATACCCATCTTACTCGATGCATTCTCTATCATAACATGTGATAGTCCTTTAGTGAAGGGATTTGCCAGATTCTTAACTAACTGGAAGCTACCACTCTAGAGTATCTTGCCTGTTTGACAGATTTTAATCGAGACAATTACACTTTTGGCCCTAGTTGTGCCAGCCCGTCGGTTTTGCCCTTACTTTTCGGCTCTACTCAGTTTTGCCCTTATAGTTTGGCTCTGAGGTCATCCGAGTACCCTTTGACCATTAGAACAGTACTTTGAAAATTATTAACAAATTCATATGAACTCGTACAAATGCAAATAAGATATTAAAATATCCAGAAAAAACATTACCATGATGTGCATGTCATTTGCACTCAAGAAAAAAGTATTGTTTAAACTACTGGAGGTTATTAATGTTATTAACATTATTAAACATAAAACCGAATTAAAAATATTTTTCATGAATAAAGATGACATGCAAATATAGGTGATGTTTTCTGAATATTTTGATATCTCATTTGCATTTTACTGAGTTGATATCAACTTGTTATGAATTGAAACAACATTGGCCATTACTTTAACAAATTCATAATAAGTTGATATGAATGCAAAACATGCAAATAAGGTCTCAGAATGTTAAGAAAACAACACCTATATTTGTATGTTTTTTTGTTCATGAAAATATTATTGTTTATAACTTTTTATGTTTAATAATGTTAATGGCATTAATAACCTAGGGTAGTTTAGACATTACTTTTTTCTAAATGCAAATGACATGCACATAAAGGTAATGTTTTTGAACATTTTGATATCTTATTTGCATTTTCATGAGTTTATATTATTATTTTTATGAATTTTAGAGTATTGGTAAACCTTTGGAAAAAAATCTAAGGGCAAAATAGAGCAGAGCTGCAAAATAAGGGCAAAACCCGTGGGGAGGTTCCGACTAAGGGCAAAAATGTATTTGGCCCATTTTAATCTGCTTATGTGCTTTGTAGATTGCACATTATCCTTTAAACTCTTTGCCTTGAAATTAACTTTCTGGTTGTCACGATTCATAAGGATAGCCAGAATTGCCTTTTCAACCACTAACAAGTCCATCAAAAGATCTCGAAGCCATTCTACAGACTTGCATGACTATACCCTAAAGATAGTTTACTTGCAAGACTTGCATGAAATAGTTTGCTTGCAAGACTTACATGAAATAGACTTGCATATTGTGGGTTATGCTTCCATTGTCAACACCGTTAAGATAGTTTTCTTGGAATACTTGAGTGAAATAGTGCCACCTCCAAGTGTGAACACATATCCACTTGTGACCTTCATCTCATCAGCATCAGAGATCCAATTCGCATCACTATACCCTTCAAGTACCGATGAGTATCTGGTATAGTGAAGTCCATGGCTTGCATTACCTTTTAGATAGCGCATAACTCTTTTAACAACATGCCAATGTACATCTCCTGGATTGGCGACAAACTGGGTCAGTTTTCTCACATCAAACGCAATGCCAGACCTTGTATTGCAAGGTAGGTACACGAGTGAACCAATAATTTGAGAGTATCTCAATTGGTTTTTAGTTGTGCCTTGAAACTTTCAAGTCCACACACTAGGATCATATGGTGTTGGAGAATTTTTGAAGTATGAATATCCAAAATGACTCGAAATCTTCACAACATTGTGGGTTTGCGGAGGTGTAATCCCACCATCGTAATCTCTCAATAGTTGGATTTTCAAGTTAACATTAGACATAACATGGTCTTTCATCTAAAAGTTCTGACATGGAAAAGCCTTAACCTCCTCAATGACTTGGAGGTTGGTTCCAAATATCAGTATGTCATCAACATACAAGCACATTATAACTCCTTCGTGCCCACCATGTCAATAATGTACACGTTTTTCAACATCATTAAAAAAAGCCAGCAGATGTCAAAGTTTTATCGAACTTCTCATGATATTGCTTAGGTCCTATTTTTAGGTCTTATAAAGATTTCAGTAACTTACACACCTTTGCTTCCCGGCCATCTATTACATAGCCATCTGATTGTTGCTTGTAGATTTCCTCGTCCATCTCTTTGTTTAGAAAAGTCATCTGGATGTCCATATGATGGATGAGAAGACCATGTGACCCTGCCAATGATAGTTACACTCAAATGGTAGTCGGTCTGACAACAAGTTAATAAGTATCGAAGAAATCTTCTTCGTCTTTCTAGGTATGGCCAAGGGGTCCATGTGCTTGTGGCCAAGGGGGTCAATGTGCTACAGCTTGAAGGGGTCAATGTGCTTGTTGATTCTTGAAGGCCAGGTTCGTCTTTCCTGATGGAGCCACCAGTCACAGTTAGGTGGAGCTCATTCTTCAAGGCTTGCTCTTGACGGCCATCTAACTGTTAGGAACAGAGAATATTCCTTGCCATGTTCCTGGTAGGTCCTGGTGTGCCCATTAGGAAACACCATTCGGAATAACAATTGTGATAGCCACCTATTAGGAACACCGAATATTCCTGACAAGTTTTTGCTGACGGGAGACTCCTGATGGTTTTGGTTCATTCCTGACAGGATTTGGTCGTCGGGAAAAAAGTGTGTTTGGGGTAGTAGTTGCGTTCTCCTTATTATCGAATAGCTTGGAGAGGAGGACTAGAGCGGTGGAGACAGTCAGAGCTTAAGCACCCAGTCATGGTGAAGACGAGCGCATTGAGATCTTACCTAGAGGCGGGAGGATGAGGAACTGGAGAAAATGGAGAGGGGGAGGTCTTGGGCACCGGGGGTAGGTCTTCCTGGGGCTAGGGAGCTCGGGGACTTGTAGATGGGTTGGCGTTGGAGGGTGATCGAGGAGGTCGTACAGTGTTGATACCCAAAGGAGGAAGACGACTGATCGAGATGGGTTGTGACGAAAACTATAAGTGAACAGGCAGGCCTCTCTCTTCCATTTTCCTTTTACTGTTTAATCTTTAGGAAAAATAAAAGAGGAAGAAACGAAAAATAAACAGAGAAGAAAAAATGGTGGAATAATATATGGAGTATATGATTTATACATGTGTCCAAAAAAGTGATCTTGGGTTACTTGACCGACGAGGATATCAGGCAGAAGGTGCCAGCAGCAATACAGGACATTACTTACCGTACATTGTTGCCCATAAATCTAAACCCAATACTGAAGAAGCCACTCCTACCTCTGAGTGAAAGGACCTTCTACTTGTACTATGTATATCTGTTGGGATCTTGGTTTCGGCGTCCTTAGTCCATATAAGTGCCATTCTGTGTTCAGCATTGTAAGACAATGAATTTATGTGATCTTTCACATCCATTGTTTATGTGTTTTGGAGTAGTGAATCTTTTACTTTATATGCAAGACAATAAATTCTAGCTCGGACAATTATTAATTCTCTCACAGTAAAGTAACCCTAGTCATCCATCAGTCCACCATGTCATTTTCTTTTATTTGAACTATCATGTCAGTTCCAATGATATACTAACTAAGCCTAGCTTTGAACTCTAGTAGGTCAATCTGATTTGGTTGGTTGGCCATGCCTATGTTCTTTGCCTTCTCCCTATTTCCATATCACTATTTAATCAACTTACTTGAGAGTATGGTCCTTGGACACATTATTGTTGATATGTTATTCTTTATCAGTAGTTAGGTGTCGTCTAGGAAAACTTTAGATCCAGTATGTGTTATGTGTTTGTTTATACAAAACTCTTATATTTACTTCATAACTATGTGTATCTCACTTAATAATTCTACAATCTTAATGACTATATTTATTATTACTTATTTTGCAATTTAAACAACAGTTTTATGTTATGAAATCATTTATAACTTTTATAGATGTAATCCATATAATTTAAAATACACTTGTATTTTGCTAATTTTATGATAAATTTTATATTGAAAAAGTTGTCTAGATAGTGTTTCTTTCCTCTTGGAATTATGCTTAACAAGATCTTGAAAACTAAAACTATAAATACGAAAACAAATGACAAAGTTTCATGGCTCCTTGAACTTATCTTTAGTTTTTCTAATTAGTGTATATATTTATATGGGTATGTGTACTCATTTATATTAACATCCCTAAATATTTTTGTGGAGATGTCTAAATCATATGGTCCAACAAATACATTACTTGTGATTTATAATTTGTGTTTAGGTGAAGAGATTTATAGCTTCTAGTGTATATTCTCCATCATAGCAAAACCGCTGTGTGTTTGGGATGTAGAATGTGTGCCCTTCGGGCATATGTCGGTCATTCAGACTTCATGATTCTTCCGTCCATATTCTCATGAAGTCAAACATCAATATACATATACAATGTTTGACTTGTCTGAGAATACGAACAGAACAATCCTTAAGTCAAGATGAGTGACATTCGCTGATGTGAACCAAAATAAAAGATGATTTATCCATCTAAGGTTCATCAAATTTACAAAGTACTAGCTAATGAAACAATACAACAATAGTAGAACTAGGTACATTATGATAGAACTAGTTACAATCATAGTTTGAACATCACTAGAACTAGGTACATTATGATAGAACTACTTGTCGAAATTGAAGGGCGTAGGGAAAATGACGCAATACTGCTCGAATTCACTTGTGTCATAGTCCTTGGGGTAAGGATTCTTCTTCTTCTTCTTCTTCTTCTTCTTCTTCTTCTTCTTCTTCTTCTTCTTCTTCTTCTTCTGGAGCTCCTCCGTCTTCTACGTGCCGGAGGGGTCGGCCTCCTCCATGTTCGAGGACTCGCTGATGAATAGGACCCAGTCAAAGCCGTCATTCTCATTGTCGTTCTTCTGGCGCTCCTCATTCTTCTTCTTGGCAGCGACATTTAACAACGACTCATTAGTCATGGATCCTCCATCATCCAACGCAGCACCAAGGGATCAATGCCTTGCTAGGCATAGAGAAGTTGGCCTTGACGTGCTCCTTCTTCTTGGCCCTGGAGGCTACCCCCATATTCGGAGGCGCCATGCCACGTGTGTGCCAAGCGTTGGTGGGGAAGTTCACTTGTGCCCTTCGCCCTTGGTGTTGGGCCACCATGGCATTCTAGGCTCGTGCCGCCTCCTTGGCCATGGTGAATGTGTCGAGCCATTTTTTGCCCGTATTCAGGTTGTTGTTCTGCGCCACACACTTTCTCCATGACCGTTTGGAAACACTGCAGTACTTCACGTGTGGCGTCAGCTATGACATGTCCGGCTGAAGAGAACTCTAAAATAAACATAAAAGGTTAAAAATCAATGGAAACATTCAGCATGACCATTAGACATATTAAGTGCCAGAAATTTTGCGAAACAGAAATCAATTGATGTTTTGCAAAACGTTGGCACTCATTTTGAATGTCTGAAAACATTGTTCGATGGCTGCAATATTTACTTCGTAAAGGACTAAATAAATACATTTGATACATACAAAGCAACTAGAATATGTGTGGCTGCCATAGTTTTTATTTTCAAAGAGCATAATCTCAACTCACTCATTCTTTAAAATATGTGTGGGGGCGACTCAATAAAAATGTGTGAGGTCATAATTTGAGAATTTATGTACTCCTCCAGTCCTTTTTAGTCTTCATATGGGTTTTGTCCAAAGTCAAAGTATATCTGCTTTCACCAAAATTAAAGGGAAAAGTATCAACATTCACAATGTCAAATTAATTGTAGATTCATTATGACATGTAGTTTCATAGTATATTTATTTGTATTATAGATGTTCATATTTCTTAATATAAATTTGGTTAAACTTTACAATATTTTACTTGACACAAATCTAATACGCAAAGTGAAAAAGACCGAAGAGAGTACATCACTACTAGAAGGCACAATCTCTCTCTTTTTCTGCAGGGTACTAGCAGGCACAATCTATTGGTTCAGAATCTGTGTGCTGGTCATATGCTTCACAACCTATCTACCGATCCGCGACCACTGGAATGCAAAAGGCACATGAACAAAAGCTGGTGAGGAATCGATGTATCACTCATGCAGGGGCGGGGTTGAGTTGGGGAAAACCTGGGCCATGGCCCGCCCAATATTTTGACCCAAAAAATACCTATACTTTTGTAGCTTAGCCCAACAACCATGCAACCTCTATTTAGGCTACTACTCACCCCAAAAGTTCTTAACCCAACTCAACTTTCTCAGTTTCGGCCAATAAGTTTGTGTAACGTAATCTATAAAATTGCTTCCAAAGTTGTGTCAAACAGGCTGAAAGTTATCCTTCCAGACATCATATCTGAGGAACAGTCTGCGTTTGTTCCTGGTAGACTGATAACTGACAACATCATATGTGCCTATGAATGTCCGCATTTTATGAAGAGAAGCAGGGCCAAATCTAACAGCTTTTGTGCTTTGAAGCTTGATATGATGAAAGCATACGATAGGCTAGAGTGGCCTTACCTGCGAGCAATGATGGAGAAACTAGGTTTTGCATAATCTTGGGTGCAGACAGTTATGGGCATGGTTCGGTCAGTCTCTTTTTTAGTTCTTTTTAATGGAGAAAAGTTACAAGAATTTTCACCGAGCATACGCATGCGACAGGGAGATCCTATCTCTCCTTACCTTTTCTCGATTGCAGCAGAGGGCCTTTCGTGCCTTCTAAAGACAAGTTCTCATTCGTCAGGTTTTGAGGGGATTAAGGTGGCAGCGTCCGCACCGCCTATTAATCATCTTCTGTTTGCTGACGACAGCCTGCTACTTTTCAAGGCAAGTGATCAAGGTGCGACAAGGGTTTCAAACCTTTTGGAAACCTATTGTAATGCTTTCGGACAGAGAATCAACCATGCAAAATTGTCCATATTTTTTAGCAAGGGATGCCCTCAAGCTCTACGAGATAGCATCAAGCAAAATCTGAATGTCCAGAATGAATCTTTAAGTGATCGATACTTGGGCATGCCTACTGATGTTGGACAGTCCAAGATGGGCACTTTCAAGTATTTGCGTGACAGAGTTTGGAAAAAAGTTAGAGGTTGGATGGAAAAACTTTTATCTGCAGCGGGGAAGGAAGTGCTTATCAAATCTGTGGCCCAAGCTATTCCGGTTTACTCTATGGCATGCTTCAGATTACCCCGAGGTTTGTGCGACAACATCAACGCTTTCATCCGCCAATTTTGGTGGGGTAGCAAAAGGGGAAAGAGAAGGCCTGCTTGGGTCTCATGGGATGTTATGACAAAGCCGAAATACCTAGGAGGAATGGGCTTCAGAGACATCTAGATCTTTAACTTAACTTTGTTGGCTCGGCAAGCATGGAGGTTGCTCGATGATCCATTATCTCTCAGTGCAGGAATACTAAAAGCGGCCTATTATCCAAATACGACTTTCATGGAAGCAGAGTTGGGTAGCAAACCTTCGCAGATTTGGCGAGCTGTATTGGATGGAAGAGAGATCTTGAAACAGGGCATCATCAGGAGAATAGGGAATGGGGCAACCACAAACATATGGAATACAAATTGGCTACCCAGGATTGGGCCGATGCGGCCTCTCACCTCGCTCACGGCTAACCCGCCTACCATGGTGGCGGAGCTTATTGACAACACCATGGCTACCTGGCCAGAGGAAGTTGTCCAGCAACTTTCCTGCCTTCTGATGCTGATACGATCCTTTCATTGCCTCTATGCACAAGGGTAGTTGATGATTTCTGGGCTTGGCTTGGAGAGCGCAGTGGCAGATTCACGGTCAAGTCATCATATCACTTAGTGCAGAACAAAAAGGAGCATAGGTAGAACTGGATGGAAGAGAACGCAGGTGCTTCTGATCTTCGGGATAATAGTAGGGCATGGACAGAGTTATGGCATACAAAGCTGCCATCTAAACTAGAAGTATTTCTTTGGCTCTTAGCAAGGCACTCGATGCCTACGACGGACCTCCTCCAACACCGCAACATGTCCACAACAAGAACTTGTGCTCTGTGCGGTCGAGACGATTCTTGGAGACACGCCCTCCTTGAATGTACAGTATCACGATGCATTTGGGCACTTTCTGACCAAACTCTGGTAGAACAAGGAACTGGCTTTTTAATCCGCACAACGCTCTGAGCCAGGAGGAGTACACCGTCCTAGTGGTTACTCTATGGGCCATCTGGCGAGCAAGACGCAAGGCGATTTATAAGGATGTTTTTCAAAGCCCCCAAGCCATAAACCAGTTCATAAGATCTTACCTGATGGATCTTAAAATTATTGGGGAGCCAGGGACAGAGAGGAGGTAGCAAACTACCACCCGTCCAACCCGTTGGATTCCTCCTACAAATGGTTGTACCAAGATAAACGTGGATGCCGCTGTTGCTCGAGGGAGAGGGATAGTGGCTGCTATCTGTCGCAACCAAAACGGCTGTTATCAGGGAGCATCAGCGATCGTGGTCAGGGGACTGAACGACCCCCCTACTCTGGAATCCCTTGCGATAAGGGAAGGGCTTGCACTTGCGGATGATCTCAACTTACAACACGTTTATCTTGCTTCTGACTGTAAAGTTGTAGTTGATGATCTCAAGCAAAGGAACCCAACAAGCTATGGTGCCATTCTACATGAAATCATGGAGCACGGTGCCTCTTTTATAGTTTGTAATATTGGTCATGAGTTTAGGAGCTCGAATTTCGAAGCTCGGAATCTAGCGAAGCATATTTTGAAGCTAGGGATGGGTCGTTATGTTTGGTTCGGACATCCCGGCAATCTCTCATTTATCCCTGTAAACATTGATGCAGTTTAAATAAAGCTCCGCGAGATTGTCTAAAAAAAACTCGTCGATGCAGCCTCACAGCGAGCAGCGTCCAGCCGGCGGCTGAGGCAACCAGCAATCAAGCACCGCATCTTCAATTCCCTTGCAGTTACGAGACTATACAACATAGTTAATCTAATTTCTCTCCCCAAATTCTGAGTTTGCTAACTCATGGCCTGATTTCTTCGCTCAACTATTCTTTACATACTACAAATTGCAGCGGCGAGCTGCCTTTTATTCTGTAATGGCAGACTAATACTACCTCCGTTCCAAAATAAATATCTTACCTTAATACAACTTTATACTAAATTTAATATAAAATTAAAACACTTATTTTAAAACGAAAGGAGTATATAGTTGTGCTTTCCTTTAAGTTGGCCCGCCCAAGTTTTTCTTCGAAGCTCCGCCACTGCACTGATGGTTCAGATTTGTCGATCAATCCCAATGCCAAAGGAGGCATATGGACCGGATCGTGTAGTTCTGTGTCCACAGTATATTAGTATACGTATGTACGGTAGCTGACGGTTCTCAACCACATTTTCTTGATCGTTTGACATTTCTGAAAGTCAAACGATGATTTTTTTTACATGGCAATATGTGTTTTATTTATATTATAAGAATTATGGTACAAGTCATATATACACCGACCTAACAAAACTGAAAAGACAACAAAACGTTAGTCTTTACACAAATGAACATCAGCCAAAAAGTAAAATTACAATTAAGACCGAAGAATCCTCTGAGCTTACACAAATCTGTCACCACCACAACAGCCACTAAAGAAAACAAATTATGGATCACCTTTACACCCGATCTCGATGAGGCTTCATCGCTGATATGCAGCTATGCCAACCTCTCCAAGGAGGTTCACCAAACGTGAAACCATTACCGTTGAACGAATCAGACCAGGGCAACACCCTGGACACATCATCAAACTCCAGATCTGGCACCCCCACATGACTAAGACACCGAAAGAGAAAACCATACCTGCCATTCATGAACCACGAACCCAACAAACGATCCACCATCTTTCAGATGCCGCTGATGTAGACCACAATCTACATCCGCTCCTGGACTACCTCCCAAATTTCGCGCCGGCGTTGGAGCAAACGTCGTCGCAGCGGCGGAGCCCGAGGACATACGTCCACCATGAGGATACTGCCGCCGCCACATCATCCTTACTTGAACAGACTGATCTTCAAATCCATCCCCAACCAACCGAGCCAAGACGATGAAAAGGCTAAAAACCTAAGCAGAAAATGATCCATATGGGTGTATCCGGCGACCCCCCCCCCCCCCCCCCCCCCCCGACGACTGAGATCACCGGCAGAGGTGAGTCACCAGAGGGCAGTAGCAGGGGAGACTCCTTGACGGCAGCGAGATTGCCTTTTCTTTCCTCAAAACCCAATCAATGCAATCTTCAACAGGAAGAAAGTCAAACAATGATTAACAAGTTGGAGGATGCCAGATCCGGATGGGGGAGGAAGTACAGTAGTACAATTAACGTGTCACAAGCACTAAGATTAAGATGTCAATGATCGATGATGCCATGCATGATGGTGTATCTGCGCTAGCTTAAACAACTCGGACGCAAAAAGGCACAATCCCCGGATTATTCCCTGCTCGAAGCAGATGCCAGCTACAGTGCTGTGCTTGCTGAGTATTTTACTCCCTCTTCAGGGGGTGTTTGGTTACAGAGACCTTTTTGTGTTGAGACTAGAAAAAGTCCCTAGCAAATCAAACAGGATGTGACTTTTTTAAGACTTTTTGCTAAAAGTCCTTAGAAGCATCTCCTTAAGAGTCTTTTTTAAAAAATCCTAGAGACTAGAAAAAATCCTAAAACTAGAGAACCAAACACCACCTCAATCTTCATGACCTCATCTCAGATGTTCCTACCAAACATATCCATGTTGTTTGACATTTGAAGCAAAGTCAAATAGAAACAAGAATCGAAGCTAGCTAGCGCTGGTCCAGTGAGACGTAGCATTTGCGGCACGTGAAACTGGGATACTTAATGAGATTGATTAGGTTGGTCAATACATCAGTTAATTACCTAGGCATATTTGCCTCTACTACCTTCTTTTCGGTTTATAAGGCTTGTGTGTATCTTTAGATTTGTAATTTGACTAACATAACATGACTTGTATAGTCTAAACATTATATCATTAGAAAATAATATATCATTAGTAGTTTGTGTAGGGCATGCAGTGGAACTGTGATTAATCACTGACGCCCAGACGCCGTTCAACCAGATCATCTAACATTAAGAAGGAAAGTTAGAGAAGCTACAATTCCCTAATTTTCCTTCTTTCTATCCATATGATTATGGTTAAAATGACTTAAATTATTTTGTAAATTAATGATTTACTGTGTACATCTATAGTAATTACATACAAACAAATTGATGATAAAATAAAATAATTTTATATTATTTATATTTACAGTAAATACCGACAGTAAACAACCTACTAACTGCTTACTAACAGCCTCTAACCTTCCTTCTTCATTTTACATTAGGTTAGCACTGTAGCATCGTGACTTTTCTTCTTTATGTTAGAGGATCCGGTTCCCGTGCACGACCCTGCGTTTTGTCTTTCGTTTAAAAATAGAAAGTCAACCGTGCAGTTGTGTTTGACTTTCTAGGGATCAAGTTAGCATTATATAAACACAGGCCTTCCATGGCCAACGACGCACGCTTGCTAGGCAGCTAGCTCTACGCGCACGCTCTCCTCCGCTTTACCATTGCCAAACTGATCGATCTTCATCGTGAAGAGTTGCTAACCGATGGACGCTGATGACTGGGGTGGTGACGAGCTGCAGCGGTGGTGTCCTGGGCTACGAAGCAGAGCCTCCTGGCGCGGGAAGTCGCCCATGTGTGGCAGGATCTGGCGGAGTTCGTGGGCGACCGGCGAGGGCGGCATCCACATCGTCGTCGTTGTACGACAGTGCGGCCAAGTTGGCACGGGAGCGCCGCGGGCAGGCTGTTGGGTCGGTGACACATGTGGCGGTTTGTGGAACAAGATGAACAGGAGAGCGGGAGGTTGAAGGAGACAATCTGGCCATCCATTTTGCATCGGACGGCTAAAAACAAATTGACTGACCACAAAAAATTCTGTCAACTGACACCTAACGAGTCCTTATCGGGTATATATATATATATATATATATATATATATATATATATATATATATATATATATATATATATATATATATATATATATATATATATATATATATACATACAAAGATTGTGTTCGCTGTACATCCTTTACATAGAAACCAGGATCAATTTATCACTTGAATATTACCTTTACTCTCTTAGCATCAACATTTGAGTAAATCATTAAGTATATTATAAGAAACAACATACATCGAAATCATATAATTGAGTAAAATATGTCTAGATTCTCCTCATTTTCTTGTTTTGCATTTTGCATTGGATCTCAAAATTTTAAACGGTGCCCTCATCGGGGCTGGATGAGCGGAGGTGTGCAAGGATCTTGTTGAACTTTGGCCTTTGCCTCATGATGGCGATGGACACATCATTGGGGAAGAGGTCCTTACCCACAAAGGCATGGTATACAGTGTTGACCATGACTCCAATGACTGTGACGGTGGCGATCCCTGCCAGCCCGACCACCAATGCTCGGGTCAACATGTTTTCCACCTCTGATGCGTACAACACGGTGGCTAGCGCGGCGCTCGTTGGTGGGAATGTGTAGGCCCACCACGTCAATGAGAACCGAACCCCCCTGAACAGGTTGATGCGTACCACCAAGGACGCGTAGAGGAATAGTGAGACGAAGTAAAGAAGCTTGGGGCCATGGTTGAACTCGCCAGAGATCCTCGCCCATGCCATAGAGGCGACACTGGGTACACTGACGAAGAAGAAGAAGATCGGATGGAGCTCCTTGGGGAGTTGCATGTTGGTGGGAAGCCTCTGGTAGAGGGTGACAAAGAGCACGAGGTAGTGAGCGAACCCGACGGCAAAGAAAAATATGGGCAACTCATGGAGGCCCATCTTGGCACCAAGTAGTGCTCCCACAAAGTTGCCAACGACGGCGAGGTGGTTGGACGGGTTGGCCACCTTGGAGAGCCGGCGCTCACCGCTAGACATCCACTGGCCATAGATCTTGAGGTCGAGGCAGAGGATAGGTGTCATGAGGAGGTACCAGACGATGTGGTTTATCTCCCTCTCTAGACGGGGCGAGCCCTTGACGAGGAAGAGGCAAGCGATCCAGGGCGCGAAAAAGAAGTTGACACGGACCGGATGGTGGAACTCACGGCGGACGGCCTCGAAATAGAACACAACCTTGAGGAGGTACGTGATGGATACAATGACGGTGAGGGCGACGGAGGCCCACCAGAGGACGTGGTTGACGGCGGGGTTCACGCCGAGGAACCCCGTGGAGTGCTCTGACGAAAGAGTCTTCCACAACATTGCCTGGCTGCTCACGCCCAGGCACATTCCGAAAGCACTGATCGGAAATCGGAGGAGAAACGGCCAGGGCTCATCATTGGGCAGCACCGCCACCTCTGTTGACTGCACGTCCAGGTAGTTGTTGTTAGAGAAGACGATGACTCGAAAGGTAAATGTTTTAGAATGCAGATTCTTCATCATAAAAATGTGGCATGGTATGTGGAACGTACCCGAAGGGTCTCGAGCTCAGGGCCTTCAAGGGCGGCAAAGTAGCGGTCGGCGGAGGGAATGTCATTGTCCTCGTCGGTGTGCTCCTCGGAGATCTTGGACGCGGCACCGCGCTCAATGTCGTCCGTTGGCGGCTCGTGTGGCACCACCCCACGGAGGATAGAGAGCTGCCGCTCGAGACGGCCTGAGAAGGTCTTGAAGTGATCAAACTGCCGGTCCCACTCCCGCGTGCTTTCGCTCCGCGGCATAGCCTGCGCCTCGCCGCCACCTCTGACCAGCATGCACGGCTGTGAGTGGAAGCGGGCATGCTTCATCAGCCGCGGCCTGGCAGGGTCGTGGACCTCGACCTTTGCCCCGGCCGCCATAGCCTGTGCGAGGTGGAGCCCCGATGGCGAGGCCGGCATGCTAAACAAAACGGAGCACGGAGTATCATCTTGATCCTGAAGCGCTCCCGGAGACTCGTCCAGCTCGCCGTCCAGTATCCCCGTCGCCATCTGGATGCTGCAGATGCTCTCCGCGTCCCTGGACGCCATGGCCAACAACAACAACCGATCGAGGACGCTATACGCAAGCTCCTGGAAATGCAACCCTGGATATCAACATGGATAGTTAGCTCGGCTCGTCGTGAAAAAATGCATGCACACATAGAACACCTGCATGGCTTACATACCCGGAGAAAGCTAGCGCACGTGCCGAATTCTTCCACGACTCGAGGCAAATCGAGATAGCAAAGCAAACCTAGCATCTATCAGTTTATATAATAGTACTAGATTCCAGAGGTCGACGTTACATGTCACTGACTGGACAAGTGTGGACTGATTCCGTGATTCCACTCCATGGATAGTTGACTAATTGACTTGAACAGGAAGAGTCACCCGATAATACATGCATGCATGGTGCGCATGGGGTCCCGGTCGTGCGTGCTCAGACGAGTCACAATCCGAAAGGAGCATAATATTCGTTTCATATCTTCAACAACTAACGAAGTGGTCCCCACAAATGCGCTGGCTACTCGTCGTATATGTGGTAAGCAACCAGGAAAGTATCAGGCACTCTCATCCTTAAGAGTACTCCCGTGCTTCAAATTCAAAAAAAAAATCTTAAATGTAACAAAATATATCGAAAAATTATGAATGTTCACAAGGAATGTGACTATAACCCCTAAAAATTTCAGCTCCAAACTTGAAACAGACATTGAGAAACAAAAATGTAAAATCTAGCATGAATAGTGTAAGAAGAAAAGACAAAAGCAACATTGTCACTATTCACATATGGATTTCACTTTCTTGTCTCCCAATGTGCATTTCGAGTTTGAACCTGAAAGTTTTAGCAGTTATATTCACATTCATTGTGAACATTCACATTTTTTACGGAGTCGTTTCTTACATTTAAGAATGTTTTTTTTAATTTGGAGCACCGGGAGTACCCTAAGGATTGGAATACCTGATACTTTACTCCAAACAAACAATGTAAAGAAAAAAAATGTGCTGGCTACTCTGTCATAACATCTACTATTCTTCTCAATATTATTATGAAGTGACATGCGTGCTAAAAGTCGTTGAAATAGGACTGCAATAGCCGGCAACTGTTCGCTGGCTAGGATGGCATTTGCGAATGGTGCGGCTGGCAATTTTAGTGTTTTGGGATCGCATTTTTGCCAAAGAAAAGACATTTTGTTTATTTTAGCGCATTTCCATCCGAAAACTGCCACCACCAGATCTTGATCTTCTGGCTATGAGAGATTTCACTGTAGATTTCCTCCTAGGAACGCTTGCCAGATAACATTACTGTTGAAATATCCTTCTTTTGTTAAGTTCTGGTAGCTACCAATATTAAAGCTCTTGTCCTCTATAAATAAAATCAAGCAAATCATAGTGAATCTGTAAATTTCATCTTGAAAACTAAAAATAAAGGATTATACTATTAAATTATAATATTTTTATCTTGTGCAGAAGTATTCTACTCCTATTTACCTCATACATTTTATAATGCACAATATTTTAGACCTTGATACATTTTTAGAGGTGTAAATATAACCTTTATTCTATATGATTGTGTTGCTAATAAAGAACAAAAATAATTATGAAATGCCTTTTAGGACAAAAATTCTACATATATTATTTCATACTTTCCCAATGATATTTTTATACAGTTAGATATTGAGCTGCAAGGATACCATCCATACTAACATGTAATCTGCGAGCTCTCTGGATCGCTTATTGTATGATCAAAGGTGCTTCAAGGCTATCCCCATTTTTGAGAAATGAAACAGATGATTTTATTCATTCAACTACTCTACGGTAAGGTTGCTCCGTTGATATTGGAAATGTTTTAGAAAATATGCAGCTCTTTCTGAGAACCCAGCCAACTTTACATAAATATGTAAAAGAAAATTAGAGTTGAGGGTCAAAATTACACTTTTGCAATAGTTGTGGGCTCGATCTTCACAAAGATTTAAATTTTATAAATAATACGATGGATATGAACGGAGAGAGAGAGGGAGAGAGAGAATATATGATTGTGTTACCAATAAAGAACAAAAAGAATTATGATTGTGTTGCTCCAATTATATTGAAAGTGTGTTGCTTATAAAATGTAAAAATGTGTTTGCATTTGATCCCATGTAAATTGAAACCGATATTGGTGATGGTATGGTGATGATTTTAGCCACATGGAATGCAGCCTAGTCAAAAATAGACAATAAAATAATATGAAGCTCTTTTTGAGAGCATAAATAAATTTATATAAACATGAAAAAAATTAAAATAATTATTTTCAGGTCAATATTTTTATTTAATAAATATATAATTACAAGAAAAATAGAAAACAATAGAAGGAGATGATGGAAAAATGAAAAAATAGTTAAAAGACAAGGAATGTTCAAAAATAATAATTAAAACTGTGTGCTTCTTGTAACTAGTCATTTCAATGGTCAGTCTACATTTCTACTCGAAAGAAAATGGTCTCTCTAGATGATATGGAAGGATCGAATTGTCAACTTAAAGATGTGGACGATGCCGACCCTATAATTCGACTAGAATGTCTAGCACATAATTGCCATAACTTCAAAAATATAAATGATATAGGTTAGAAGTTTTGACACTTGACAAACAAATAATATATACCATTACAGCCGACGATCAAAACTAGACTTATTACAATATTGGAGAAAGCTAGGGAGAGATTAATAGAAGCTCTAGTATCGACTTAGTTGTTTTTAGTGGTCATTATAGTTTTTCCTTTTTATGGAAAATGGTCTCTCTAGATGATATGGAAGGATCAAACAGTGAACAAGAAGATGCACATGGATAGCTAGAGAACTGTAATTCATTTTCCAGAAGAAAAATAAAACATTTTCCAAGGAAAAACTCTATGTTGGGAGAGTACAAGCATATATAGTTCCTTGATGAGCTTCTAATATTCTTCGTTGAGCTTAAGGCGATGACTTGTAAGACTGGCTAGGTCGAGAGTACCAGGGATTTGTACTAGGAACGTGCACGAAAGCACCATAGAATTTTGTTCTAAGCTTGTGGTCGATGATCCATTATTCTTCTGCAGCGGTCGTCCCAGAAACCATAGCACCACGAGACAAATTAGCACGCGACATCAGCAATAGATACTAGATGTAAGGCAGCTGGAAAGACACCCTATTAACTTGGTATGATGCCTGTTAATGTGGAAATACATGGCAAAGATGCATGCACTGATGTGAACTGCTTCTAGAGGTGCATGTGAACTGCTGAATCGTCGTAAAAGTCTCATCCATGTGAACTGATTAGTTTGAGCTCATCGGCTCGGTTCGTGCTCAAGTACATATAATAGGAGTACAAAGGTTTCTAGAACCAGGGCGTGTGCATCTCGAAGGGCCATTTGTCGATCTTTATTAGAAGGAAAGAAGTCAATAGCTACAAAGGGTTTGCTAGGAGATGTGGCCTAACACCAGGTAAAATGCCACTATAGAGGGCCTATGCAAGGCGCAAAACATAAAAGAATGACCAACCCAAGCATCAAGGGGTCACATCGTAGATGCAACCAACCGCCCTCCAAGTACTAATTCCCTCCCTGGCCATGTCTAGCACTCTATCTGCACTGCTGACTAGCTGGTCAAAAACCCTGGCATTTCTCTCCTTCCAAATCCTCCAATGCATGAGAATGGCCAGGGTGTCAAAGTTGCGGCGGATGGCCTTGGGGATCTACTGCCACGTTTGTAGCCACTATTCCTCCGTCGTGGTGAAGCTCTCGTCGGGCAGGATAAAGTTGGCTCCCAACCACTGCTTGAAAAGCCGCCATACGTGTTGCATGAATCTGCAATGCACGAATAGGTGTGTCCAATCTTCCGGCTCCGAGAGGCATAGAGGGCAGCAAGGGTTATTAGGCCATCCCCTACGCTGCAGATTGTCTGCCGTCAAACATCTATGATAAACTGCCGAGCACATGAAGAACTTACATCTTGGCGGTGCTTTGGATTTCCAAATTGGCTTGGCATAGGCAAAGCGTGTACTGGCCATGAAGAACATCCTGTATGCCATGCTCACCGAGAAGACACCATTCTCCGTCATCCTCCATCTTGGGGAATCCCTAATGCCAGGAGAGAGTACTGTAGACTGCATGACGTCCCAGACCGCCAGATAGTGGGCCAAGGCATGTGATGAAATCCCTCCTCGTATATCCTGAAACCATGAGCTGTTTTGGAGAGCCTCTTTGATGGACCTGCCTTTGTCCCTCACAAAGGAAAACAGGGTTGGCGCTGTGGTGGCGATCGAACGCCCATCGTGTAGCCAGTTGTCCACCCAGAATTTGGCATTGTTGCCGTGCGTGTGTGTCTCTCCGTGCTTGAAAGTTGTTATACATCCGTTGGTACAATCTGGGAGTACCATTCACGCATGCAGCTATCTACTCCTAGCCGGTAAAGAGTATACTATTCGTGTGTTAGTACGAGTGAAGTCGTCTTGCACAGTACAGTACTTGGCCCCGTGGAAAAATAAGGAGTTGTACGTAGTTGGACGACTGACTCGATTGTGGAATATAAAGGCAACGCATGCATGCACGTGTGAATGCACACGATCTACAGGTCCTAACGGTTTGCCCAAAAAAAGTCCCAACCTAATTAGCGTTTCATGCATGTGCAACTACAAACTGCACTAATTGGCATGTCAGAGCTTTGAAACAGACGCGACTCTCTGCGTACGAGCCACGAGGATCACCCATCGCATGCAAGACCCGGCAAGTTCGTGACTCTCTGTGTACGTCTTCGAGATATCCTGGTTCGTACGTGCATGGCCAGCCCGTAGGCCGTACCTAGCATAATGTCTGCGTATGTTTCTTCCTCTTTGCGTGGCTGGCCGCTGGTCCTCCCGTGGAGAGAGACAGCATGCCTTGAACGAATGACTCAGACTCCGTCCACCAGACTGGCAGACTCGCCGGCCCGCTGGTGTGCTCTCACGTCATACTTGTCGTCCTCGTATCGCTGCCACAGACACATGTTTACGCGTCTCAAGAATTTCCAACGTACTACTACGACAAGGACCAGCGAACTGATCGTGATCAGTTTTTTTATTAATACGATACAAACACCGCAGATACTTATATACACGCACATACACTCAGGTCTGGTTCTGAGATTTTAGGGGCCCGGATCGAGATGGGAATATGGCACCCTTATAGAAACAATGATTCTTAGATACAAGTCATTGTCGGTGGTATCAATAGAAAGAGAACAAAGACACGTCTTCTCTAAAACGGCGTCGTCACGCCGGTAAATAGATGTCGTGCGATCTCCTATATTGTGACAGCATAAGGCTGGTGATGGGGTGCCTCTGTTTAGGGTTCACATGAGATCACGCATTAGTCGCAAGCAGTCAGGTAGGGACCGGTCACACGGAAGAATATCAAATTGCCTTTACCGTCCTACAAGCCCAATAACGCTCTGTGTGGGTGGCGGAGGTCAAACTATATATTTGGTATGACAAAACCAATTATTAAAGAGAACGTTGTATGCCATAAATGTTTAATCAGTTAATATCAGTCATGTCATCCAGCTTCGCTATTGACGAGGTAAGTTTACGTCTGGTTGGCCTACCGTTGGGCATGTGTGTTGCTTCTGACCCTCTGTCATCATACTTTTTTGGGGGGTAAACCAAGTCCTTATTCATCAAAAACAATAGTATGTGGGATACAGTTTAGGCCATGAGGTTGGCCAAGTCAGACATGACGCCCATGATCTAGCGATAGAACTTGGCTAAACTATGTGCATCTGAATTGGGTCAAACTTTAGTGTGTGCTGCTTCTGACTCTCTGTCATCATACTTTGGTTTGCTAGTTTTTTTACCTCCTTCTGGGTTTATTGGACCTCGTCATATTTTGGGTCAAACTTCGACCATCTATACGTTACAAAATGTTATATTATTGTATTTGTATTCAGAATAAATTTATCATGGAATATAGTTTATATTTTATTATTAAAAATTTAGTCAAAATTTGACCCAAAATAAGAGGGGTCTAAAAACCGAGATGGGTGAAGAAGTTTGCTAAGTTGTGCCCTTGCGGCAAGCATGCAAGTATCCATCAATCGTTCCTTAGTTTCAAATTCCTTTTAATAAACAGATGGCTAATACAAGCATCTTCTTTTCTGAGATCCTTAATCCCATGCCAATATCTCACGCGAGAATGCGAGACAGTAGCGATCTCTCTCGCTGAAGCGTTTGTTGTAATCGGGCCAGCCCATTAGCGACATTCTTTTGAAAATGAAAAACTGAGTAAAAGTGCTATTGCATGGGGATAGAACATGAGACCTCAAGGTTGCTTCATTGCACTAATAACCACTGGAACAACATCCATTTGTGTTAAATTACTTGGGCGCAACCTATTAAGAAGGAAAAGAGCTGGGTTTTCCCTGGTTTTTTCTCCATTTTCGTTTGTTTTATTCGGTTTTCTTTGAGTTTTTTTCCTTTTTCATGTTTTCTTTCTTTCTTTTCTTTTTTCTGTTTTTTCTTTCGTTTTCAATGCTTTTTTATTTTCTTTTTTCTTCCCTGGTTTTTTTTTGCTTTCATTCTTTTTTTTACTATTTCTACATTTGTTTATTTCGTTATATTTTTATTTTTGGTTTATTTCATTTCTCTTTCAGTTTTAACTTTTTGGTTTTCTTTGTTTCTTTTGTTTACATTCTACATTTTTGGTATATGTCAACAATATTTTTCTAATACATGTTTAACATTCTTTCAATACAAGTTTACATTTTTTCATTCATGGTCAACATTTGTTCTAAACACATTTCTAATAATTTTAAATGCTTTATCAACAATTTTCAAATACAAGATTCACATTTTTTTTTTGCAAATTTTCATTTTTTTTCAAATGCTTGACTATTTTTTTCTAAATGCAATATTATTCATTTTGAACACATGGTCAAAAAAATTTCAATACACATTTAACATTTCCTAAATGCATGATTAACATTTTTCAAATATTTGTTCAACATTTTATTTCAGAAGCTTGATTAACACGTTTATATATATTATAAAAAATATTATTTTTTCAATACATGTTTAAAATATATGTTTAATTTTTTTAAAAAATATTAACATTTATCAAATGCTTGATCAACATTTTTCTAATACTTTTTAAAATTCTTGGTTAAAATTTTAATATACGTGATCAGAAAAATTCATATTTTGTTATCACATGGTCAACATTTTTTCTATACACATTTAACATTTTTATATACATGATCAAATATTTTTGTCGTTTTTTACTACATGGTTAAAAAAAATTGTCATACACATTTTATTTTTTGTTTACATTTTTCGTATACATGATAAACATTTTATATATACACATTTAACATTTCTCAAATGCTTGGTCAACATTTTCAAATGTTTTTATGAAGAGTCATTTTTGTAATATATTTATTTAGAATACTTGGAAGTATTAACAAAAGTTAAAAAATGAAAAAAAGACAAAACAACAAGGCTAGTGTTTCCCGCGCGCCTGGGCCGACTCAACTGGAGGTTCCCTTCAGTGAGGGTTCCCTCATGTCTCGCTTATTGCGAGACATAGGGGCGCCCAATATCTCAAGCATTAATAAATCGATGGGCCCCTTGCCCTGATCTGGTGTGGCCCACAATCACTTTATTAGGAAAATAGCCCATCATCAACTGTCCATGTTCTTTATCTTTTTTATGCTAAACAAAAGACAGCCAAAGACCTAGTTTGCTAAAAGAGATAACGATCGGTCTTTTTCTTCCTGGAGACACCAATATACAAACGAACAACTTTCCTCAAATGGCAACTCGGATATATCGAAAGGGGTGCTTGCACTTACTTAGGATGGGGGCCCCTTGGTCCCGAGGCGGCCACACCTCCCCCCACCCCCTCCTTAGGGTCAGGCATGCATACACTCACTCATATGAGCGCACACACGCGTACTCTACCCCCTATGAGCACCATCGACGAGCCGACACAACATTTTAAGATTCCCTACCCCTATGAGCACGCTTAGTTGGTCAGGTTCCTTGTAGTAAAAATACCAAAACAGCTGCAATCAGAAAGAAGCTAGAATTTCTCTGGAAACAGCCTGAGCGCCCCGACCAGCAAACCAAAATAAAAAAACTATCAAAGGAACTTGATGAACTTCTTCTACGTGAAGAGATGATGTGGTGGCAGAGATCAAGGGTGTCGGAACTGAAGGAAGGGGACGGAAACACAAAGTACTTCCAGAGGAAAGCTACTTGGAGGGAAAAAAAAGAACTGCATCTCCAAGTTAAAAGATGAGTCTGGAAACTGGATCACGGAGAAGAAAGGAATTGGAGATCATGCTACTCAATTCTTCCGTGAACTGTATACTAAAGACCAGAGCGTGGTCCCTCAAGAACTGATAGAGATGACGCAAAAATCAATTGGAGATGATTTAAATGCCCAATTGAAAAAAAAGCTTACAATCGAGGAAGTGAGCGATGCACTTTTCCAGATTGGGCCGCTAACGGCGCCTGGACCGGATGGTTTCCCGGCCCGTTTCTACCAACTAAGCTGGGTAGTGTTGAAGGATGATGTGGTGGCTGTTGTATTGCACTTCTTTCATAGCGGGGTGCTCCGAGAAGGCATAAACGACATAGTTATTGTACTAATTCCCAAAGGAAGTGACCCGCAGATGTTGAAAGATTTTCACCCCATTAGCCTTTGCAACGTGATCTATAAAGTCATCTCTAAATGCCTAGTGAATAGGCTAAGGCCAAATCTTGATGATATCATCTCCGAGACACAAAGTGCTTTTATCCCAGGAAGACTGACCACGAATAATGCGCTTATTGCATTCGAGTGTTTCCATAAAAATCAGCATAGTAAGAACCAACACAATACTCATTGTGCCTACAAGCTAGACTTGGCGAAGGCATATGATCGGGTTGACTGGAAATATTTGGAGGAAGTCCTGGAAAGGATGGGCTTCTACAGAATATGGATCAATTGAATAATGGAATGTGTGACCTCGGTTAGATTTTCAGTCAAATGCAATGGAGAATACCTGGAATTTTTCAAACCCTCTAGGGGCCTCCGCCAAGGGGATCCACTCAACCCTTATCTATTTCTCTTTCTGGCAGATGTTTGGTGAAGTTACTGAACAAGGAGGTTGCGGGAGGAAATATCACGCCAATCAAAATAGCCAGAAATAGCCCGGGCATCTCAAACCTGCTGTTCGCGGATGATAGTTTGCTTTTCTTCAAGGGGACGGTAGACGAGGCTGTGGCGGTCAAGAGGGTTCCAGAGTTATTTCAGAAATGCACAGAACAGCTGCTTAGTGCAAGTAAATGCTCGATCCTCTTTAGCGACCTATTCCCAGAGCAGGTAAGAGAGGAGGTTAAAGCGGTGTTGGAAGTTGAGACAGCGACCTTTGAATGCAAATATTTGGGTCTCCCTACACCTGAGGGAAGGATGGAGGATGAAGTGTTCCAACCCATTATGGACAGACTGGGAAAAAGATGCAAAATTTGGAATGAAAGGTTTATGTCGTATGCCACCAAAGAAGTCCATGTTAAATCAGTAGTCCAAGCGCTTCCTACTTTCATTATGGGCGTTTTCTTACTGTCCAAGGGATTTTGTGAGAAGTATGAAAAAATGATTAGAGACTTTTGGTGAGGAGATGAGGAGGGTCAGAGGAGGGTTCATTGGATGTCTTGGGAACGTATGATAAAACCAAAGAGGGAAGGAGGGATTGGGTTTCGTGATATGCATCTATTCAATTTGGCGTTGTTAGCAAGATAGAGCTGGAGACTCATCCAATACCCGAAAAGCCTATGTGCTAGAGTTCTCAAGTCAAAGTACTACCCTATTGTTGGGGAACGTAGCAATAATTCAAAATTTTCCTACGTGTCACCAAGATCAATCTAGGAGATGCTAGCAACGAGAGAGAGGGAGTGCATCTTCATACCCTTGAAGATCGCTAAGCGGAAGCGTTGCAACAACGCGGTTGGAGGAGTCGTACACGTAGCGATTCAGATCGCGGCCGAATCCGATCTAAGCACCGAACAACGGTGCCTCCGCGTTCAACACACGTGCAGCCCGGTGATGTCTCCCGCACCTTGATCCAGCAAGGAGGAGGGAGAGGTTGAGGAAGAAGGCTCCAACAGCAGCACGACGGCGTGGTGGTGATGGAGTGGCTGTTCTCCGGCAGGGCTTCGCCAAGCTCACACGGAGGAGGAGAGGTGTTGGGGGGAAGGGGATGCGCCTTGGATGTGGTGTTGCAGCCCTCCCCTCGCCCCTCTATTTATAGGGAGAAGGGGGAAGGGGGCCCGGCCCCTCTAAATGAGATCTAGAGGAGGGGGCGGCGGCCAAGGGGGAGGGGGCTTGCTCCCCAAGCAAGGGTGGCGCCCCCCTTTAGGGTTCCCCCCAAACCCTAGGCGCATGGGCCCTAGGGTGGGATGGCGCCCAGCCCACTAGGGGCTGGTTCCCTTCCACCTACATCCCATAAGGCCCTCCGGGGCAGGTGGACCCACCCGGTGGACCCCCGGAACCCCTCCGGTGGTCCCGGTACAATACCGGTATACCCCCGAATATTTCCGGTGACCGTATGATGACTTTCCATATATAAATATTCACCTCCGGACTATTCCGGAACTCCTTGTGACGTCCGAGATCTCATCCTAGCATCATCGAACCTTGAGTGTGTAGACCCTACGGGTTCGAGAACCATGCAGACATGACCGGGGCAACTCTCCGGCCAATAACCAATAGCGGGATATGGATACCCATATTGGCTCCCACATGTTCCACGATGATCTCATCGGATGAACCACGATGTCGAGGATTCAAGCAATCCCGTATACAATTCCCTTTGTCAATCGGTACGTTACTTGCCCGAGATTCGATCATCGGTATCCCAATACCTCGTTCAATCTCGTTACCGGCAAGTCACTTTACTCGTTCTGTAATGCATGATCCCGTGACCAACTACTTAGTCACAATGAGCTCATTATTATGATGCATTACCGAGTGGGCCCAGAGATACCTCTCCGTCATATGGAGTGACAAATCCCAGTCTCGATTCGTGCCAACCGAACAGACACTTTCGGAGATACCTGTAGTGCACCTTTACAGCCACCCAGTTACGTTGTGACGTTTGGTGCACCCAAAGCATTCGTACGGTATCCGGGAGTTGCACAATCACATGGTCTAAGGAAATGATACTTGACATTAGAAAAGCTTTAGCAAAGAAACTACACGATCTTGTGCTACGCTTAAGATTGGGTCTTGTCCATCACATCATTCTCCTAATGATGTGATCCCCTTATCAATGACATCCAATGTCCATGGTCAGGAAACCATGACCATCTATTGATCAACGAGCTAGTCAACTAGAGGCTTACTAGGGACATGTTGTGGTCTATGTATTCACACATGTATTACGGTTTCTAGTTAATACAATTATAGCATGAACAATAGACAATTATCATGAACAAGGAAATGCAATAATAACCATTTCATTATTGCCTCTAGGGCATATTTCCAACAGTCTCCCACTTGCACTAGAGTCAATAATCTAGTTCACATCACTATGTGATTGTAATGAATCCAACACCCATGGGGTTTGTTCATATCTTGCTTGTGAGATAGGTTTATTAGTCAATGGGTCTGAACCTTTCAGATCCATGTGTGCTTTACAAATCTCTATGTCATCTTGTAGACGCAGCTACCACGTGCTACTTTGAGCTATTCCAAATAACTGCTCTTCTATACGAATCCGGTTTACTACTCAGAGTCATACGGATTAGTGTCAAAGTTTGCATCAATGTAACCCTTTACGACAAACTCTTTTACCACCTCCATAATCGAGAAAATTCCTTAGTCCACTAGTTACTAAGGATAAGTTTGACCGCTGTCATGTGATCCATTCCTGGATCACTCTTGTACCCCTTGACTGACTCATGGAAAGGCACACTTCAGGTGCGGTACACAGCATAGCATACTGTAGAGCCTATGTCTAAAGCATAGGGGACGACCTTCGTCCTTTCTCTCTCTTCTTTCGTGGTCAGGTCTTGAGTCTTACTCAATGCTCACACCTTGTAACACAGCCAAGAACTCCTTCTTTGCTGATCTATTTTGAACTCCTTCAAAATCTTGTCACGGTATGTATTCATTTGAAAGTACTATTAAGCGTTTTTGATCTATCCTTATAGATCTTGATGCTCAATGTTCAAGTAGCTTAATCCAAGTTTTCCATTGAAAAACACTTTTCAAATAACCCTGTATGCTTTCCAGAAATTCTACATCATTTCTGATCAACAATATGTTAACAACATATACTCATCAAAAATTCTATAGTGCTCCCACTCACTTCTTTGGAAATATAAGTTTCTCATAAACTTTGTATAAACCCAAAATCTTTGATCATCTCATCAAAGCGTACATTCCAACTCCGAGGTGCTTACTCCAGTCCTTAGAAGGATTGCTGGAGCTTTGCATACTTGTTAGCATCTTTCAGGATTGACAAAGCCTTCTGGTTGTATCACATACAACCTTTCCTCAAGAAAATCATCGAGGAAACAATGTTTTGACATCCTATCTGCAAGATTTCATAAATAATGCAGTACTGCTAACATAATTCCAACAGACTCTTAGCATCACTACGAGTGAGAAAGTCTCATCGTAGTCAACTCCTTGAACTTGTCGGGAAACATCTTAGCGACAAGTCGAGCTTTCTTAATGGTGACACTTACCATCATTGTCCGTCTTCCTTTTAAAATCCATCTGCACCCAACAGCCTTACGACCATCAAGTAGTTCTTTCAAAGTCTATACTTTGTTTTTATACATGGATCCTCTCTCGGATTTTATGGCCTCGAGCCATTCGTTGGAATACGGGCCCACCATCGCTTCTCCATAGCTCGTAGGTTCATTGTTGTCTAGCAACATGACTTCCAAGATAGGACTACGTACCTCTCTGAAGTAGTACGCATCCTTGTCGACCTATGAGGTTTGGTAGTGACTTGATCCGAAGTTTCATGATCACTATCATAAGCTTCCACTCCAATTGGTGTGGGTGCCACAGGAACAACTTCATGTGCCCTGCTACAAACTAGTTGAAGTGACGGTTCAATAACCTCATCAAGTCTCCATCATCCTCCCACTCAATTCTTTCGAGAGAAACTTTTCCTCGAGAAAGGACCCGTTTCTAGAAACAATCACTTTTTCTTCCGGATCTGAAATAGGAGGTATACCCAACTGTTTTGGGTATTCTATGAAGATGCATTTATCCGCTTTGGGTTCGAGCTTATCAGCCTAAAACCTTTTCACATAAGCGTCGCGGCCCCAAACTTTTAAGAAATGACAGCTTAGGTTTTTCTAAACCATAGTTCATACGGTGTCGTCTCAACGGAATTGCGTGGTGCCCTATTTAAAGTGAATGCGGTTGTCTCTAATGCCTAACCCATAAACGATAGTGGTAATTTGATAAGAGACATCATGGTATGCACCATATCCAATAGGGTGCAGTAACGATGTCCGGACACACCATCACACTATGGTGTTCCAGGCGGTATTAGTTGTGAAACAATTTCCACAATGTCTTAATTGTGTGCCAAACTCGTAACTCAGATATTCATCTCTATGATCATATCATAGACATTTTATCCTCTTGTCACGACGATCTTCAACTTCACTCTGAAATTACTTAAACCTTTCAATAATTCAGACTTGTGTTTCATCAAGTAAATATACTCAGCATCTACTCAAATCATCTGTGAAGTAAGAACATAATGATATCCACTGCGTGCCTCAGCACTCATTGGACTGCACACATCAAAATGTATTACTTCCAACAAGTTGCTTTCTTGTTCCATCTTACTGAAAAAACGAGGTATTTCAGTCATCTTGCCCATGTGGTATGATTTGCATGTCTCAAGTGATTCAAAATCAAGTGAGTCCAAACGATCCATCTGTATGGAGTTTCTTCATGCATATCTACCAATAGACATGGTTCACATGTCTCAATCTTTTCAAAAACGAGTGAGTCCAAAGATCCATCAACATGGAGCTTCTTCATGCATTTTATACCAACATGCTCAAATGACAGTGCCACAAGTATGTGGTACTATCATTACTATCTTATATCTTTTGGCATGAACATGTGTATCACTACGATCGAGATTCAATAAACCATTCATCTTAGGTGCAAGACCATTGAAGGTATTATTCAAATAAACAGAGTAACCATTATTCTCCTTAAATGAATAACCGTATGGCGATAAACATAATCCAATCATGTCTATGCTCAACGCAAACACCAAATAACAATTATTTTGGTTTAATACCAATCCCGATGGTAGAGGGAGCGTGCGATGTTTGATCACATCAACCTTGGAAACACTTCCAACACATATTGTCATCTCACCTTTAGCTAGTCTCCACAACCTTTTATTTCGAGTTACTAACACTTAGCAACCGAACCAGTATTTATTACCCTGGTGCTACTAGGAGTACTAGTAAAGTACACAATAATATAACGTATATTCAAAATACTTCTGTCGACCTTGCCAGCCTTCTCATCTACCAAGCATCTAGGGTAGTTCTGCTTCAGTGACCGTTCCCCTCATTACAGAAGCACTTAGTCTCGGGTTTGGGTTCAACCTTGGGTTTCTTCACTAAAGCAGCAACCGATTTGCCGTTTCATGAAGTATCCCTTCTTTCCCTTGCCCTTCTTGAAACTAGTGGTTTAACCATCAACAATTGATGCTCCTACTTGATTTCTACTTTCGCGGTGTCAAACATCGCGAGTTGCTCAAGGATCATCATGTCTATCCCTGATATGTTATAGTTCATCACGAAGCTCTAATAGCTTGGTGGCAGTGACTATGGAGAACCATCACTATGTCATCTGGAAGATTAACTCCCACTCGATTCAAGCGATTGTAGTACTCAGAGAATCTGAGCACATGCTCAACGATTGAGCTTTTCTCCCTTAGTTTGTAGGCTTAAGAAACTTGTCAGAGGTCTCATACCTCTTGACGTGGGCACTAGTCTGAAATCCCAATTTCAGTCTTTGGAACATCTCATATGTTCCGCGATGTTTCAAAAACGTCTTTGGTGCCACAATTCTAAATTGTTAGCATTACACAGTGAACTATCACGTAGTCATCTAAACGTGTATGTCAGATGTTTACCAACATCTATAGACAACGCTCGAGGTTCAACACACTAAGCGGTGCATTAAGGACATCATCCTTCTGTGCAGCAATGAGGACAATCCTCAGTTTACGGACCCAGTCCGCATAATTGCTACTGTCAACTCTCAACTAAATTTTCTCTAGGAACATATCTAAAACAGTAGAACCAAAGCGTGAGCTATGACATAATTTGCAAAGACCTTTTGACTATGTTCATGATAACTAAGTTCATCTAATCAAATTATTCAATGAACTCCCACTTAGATAGACATCCCTCTAGTCATCTAAGTGATACATGATCCGAGTCAACTAGGCCGTGTCCGATCATCACGTGAGACGGACTAGTCATCATCGGTGAACATCTTCATGTTGACCGTATCTTCTATACAACTCATGTTCGACCTTTCGGTCTTCCGTGTTCCGAGGCCATGTCTGTACATGCTAGGCTCGTCAATTCAACCTAAGTGTGTTGCGTGTGTAAATCTGGCTTACACCCGTTGTATGCGAACGTTAGAATCTATCACACCCGATCATCATGTGGTGCTTCGAAACAACGAACCTTCGCAATGGTGCATAGTTAGGGGCAACACTTTCTTGAAGTTTTAGTGAGGGATCATCTTATTTATGCTACCGTCGATCTAAGCAAATAAGATGTAAACATGACAAACATCACATGCAAATCATAAAGTGACATGATATGGCCAATATCATCTTGCGCCTTTAATCTCCATCTTCGAGGCGCGTCATGAACACCATCGTCACCGGCATCACACCATGATCTCCATCATCATGATCTCCATCACCGTGTCTACATGAAGTTGCCTCGCCAACTATTACTTCTACTACTATGGCTAACGGTTAGCAATAAACTAAAGTAATTACATGGTGTTTTCATTGACAAGCAGGTCATAAATAAATTAAGACAACTCCTATGGCTCCTGCCGGTTGTCATACTCATCGACATGCAAGTCGTGATTCCTATTACAAGAACATGATCAATCTCATACATCACATATATCATTCATCACATCCATTTGGCCATATCACATCACATAGCAAACCCTGCAAAAACAAGTTAGACGTCCTCTAATTGTTGTTGCATGTTTTACGTGGCTGCTATGGGTTTCTAGCAAGAATGTTTCTTACCTACGCAAAACCACAACGGTGATATGCCAATTGCTATTTACCCTTCATAAGGACCCTTTTCATCGAATCCGATCCGACTAAAGTTGGAGAGACAGACACCCGCCAGCCACCTTATGTATCAAGTGCATGTCAGTCGGTGGAACCAGTCTCACGTAAGCGTATGTGTAAGGTCGGTCCGGGCCGCTTCATCCCACAATACCGCCGGATCAAGATAAGACTAGTAACGGTAAGCAAATTGAACAAATCATCGCCCACAACTGCTTTGTGTTCTACTCATGCATAGAATCTATGCATAGACCTAGCTCATGATGCCACTGTTGGGGAACGTAGCAATAATTCAAAATTTTCCTACATGTCACCAAGATCAATCTAGGAGATGCTAGCAACGAGCGAGAGGGAGTGCATCTTCATACCCTTGAAGATCGCTAAGCAGAAGCGTTGCAACAGTGCGGTTGGAGGAGTCGTACACGTAGCGATTCAGATCGCGGCCGAATCCGATCTAAGCACCGAACAACGGTGCCTCCACGTACAACACACGTGCACCCGGTGACGTCTCCAGCGCCTTGATCCAGCAAGGAGGAGGGAGAGGTTGAGGAAGAAGGCTCCAACAATAGCACGACGGCATGGTGGTGATGGAGTGGCTGTTCTCCGGCAGGGCTTCGCCAAGCTCACGCGGAGGAGGAGAGGTGTTGGGGAGGGGAGGGGCTGCGCCTTGGATGTGGTGCTGCAGCCCTCCCTGTCGTGGTTCTAAGTCTGACAGTAGAGTGGGGGGTAGGTATGGAGAGGCAAGGTCCTAGCTATGGAGAGGTTGTAAACACAAGAGATGTACGAGTTCAGGCCCTTCTCGGAGGAAGTAAAAGCCCTACGTCTCGGAGCCCGGAGGCGGTCGAGTGGATTATGTGTATATGGAGTTACAGAGTGCCGAACCCTTCTGCCTGTGGAGGGGGGTGGCTTATATAGAGTGCGCCAGGACCCCAGCCAGCCCACGTAATGAAGGGTTTAAGGTGTATTAAGTCCGGGGCGTTACAGGTAACGCCCCACATAAAGTGTCTTTACTATCATAAAGTCTACTTAATTACAGGCCGTTGCAGTGCAGAGTGCCTCTTGACCTTCTGGTGGTCGAGTGAGTCTTCGTGGTCGAGTCCTTCAAGTCAGTCGAGTGAGTCCCTCGTAGGTCGACTGGAAGGTGATCTCTTCTAAGGGTGTCCTCGGGCAGGGTACTTAGATCAGGTCTGTGACCCTACCCTAGGTACGTGACTCCATCATTAGCCCCCGAATGGATTGAGGCTTGAGTGATGAAGGAGTTGATGTTGTTTCCGATTAGCTTTGCATACTGGTCGTGCGTTGTTTTGAACCAAAAAATTCTCTCTGTTGATAGTGAACAACTTTTCTTCAGTCGACTCGATCCATTCTTTTTCTTCGTCGAGTGATCTTTTGGACTTCGCTGATTTCCGAGCGACGGATCGCAGGAAATCCCGCGTCTGGCAGACTGATCTGCCGTCCGCGGATTCCGCGGGATACGGAATTTGGGGGAGCGCGCGAAGCGGAGCGGACCGCGACGCTCGGATGGGACGGGGCATAGACGCCTCGATTCCCGCGCCGCTTTTTTCGCCACGTATCACGCTTGCGCAACTGTTACAGGATATGATTAGATCGACCGGGCCCACCTGTCATCCACTCGGAAGGGATCTTATAAATGCGCCCGGCGAGGGTTTTTTGAACAGTGCCTCAGCATTCTCCCTCTGCTCCCTTTCTCTCCGCCCAACGCGCTCGCTCTCGCCTCCGCACCACTTCTCCTCACGCGCCTCGCCGGTAGCCATGGTCAAGGAGAAGACGGCGGCGCTGGAGCGCGCGAAGAAGGCGTCGGCGACGGAGAAGGCGAAGGGGAGATCCACCAGCCGCGGCGGGTCTTCGTCTAGATCTCGCCTGCCGAAAGGCTGGGTCCAGGGAGATTGGATCCAGTCGACCATCACGGAGAAGGATCTCCTCGACATGGCCAACGAGGGCCTGATCCCTCATGGAGCTGCGAGGCTTCCGGGGAAAGAGTGGCAGCCCCAGCCGGAAGAGGGTGAGTGCGTGCTTCTGGCTACCCATGTCGACCGCGGATTCTCTTTGCCGCCGAGCATTTTCTTCCGTGGTTTCTTGAACTTCTTTGGAGCGCAACTCCACCACTTCACCCCGAATTCTATCGCCTATCTTGCCGCGTTTGTGTCCATGTGTGAGAGTTTTCTGGGCTGTCGACCGCATTGGGGCTTGTTCAAGCACATATTCACGTGTCGCTCTCAAACCGTGAAGAAGGCGAGCCCAGGCGACGAAAGAACCCGAGTTGTCCAAATGTGTGGAGGTCTGGGGATCCAGGTGAGGAACAAGAGCACCTTCCCAGCCATGACATTTCCCGAGTCAGTCAGAGGCTGGCAGTCGACCTGGTTCTACTGCCAGGATCAGTCGACGCCGGGGCAGTCGAGTGGACTCCCTCAATTTACCATGGACCGAGTGAACAAGCCCTCCTCTCTGAAGTTGATTCCGGAGGAGAAAGCTGACGTGAAGATGCTGATGGAGCGCGTAGTTCAGTTGGTTCGGGAGGGAGTGACGGGTATGGATCTCCTGGAGGTTTTCCTTAGGCGTCGTATCCAGCCTCTTCAGTTCCGGAGCCATTGCATGTGGTTGTACTGCGGGACTGAGGATGTGACTCGGGTCAATCCAGAAACAGTCGACGATACCACTCTGGAAAGGTGGATGGCCGCTGTTACTGGGAACAAAGATAACCCTCGCGGAGCCAGAAGGATTCCTCCACTCGACTGCCACAGTGATCCAAACAAGGTATGTCTGCTCCACTTCCCATTGTATTCTCGTCACATTTATTTCTGTTTTCTCTGCTGATCGGTCGACTGATCTTTGTCTTGATGTCTATCAGGCCCTCACTGAGCTGTACTCGATGCCCAATGGAGCACAGGCTCCGACCGAGGAGGGAGAAGCGAGCGGGGGCGAGAGCCAGGAGGAGGAGTGGGACTCGGACGCCGCTGAGGCTGATGATGATGATGATGACGATGATGATGATGACGATGAGGACGAGGGAAGAGGAGGAGGAGGAGGAGGTCGCACCACCGCGCTCGGAAAGGCGGTCGAAACTTGTCCATGACCCTGCGACCGAACGCGGCGAGGGGGTTGCGACTGTTACACAGTCGACCAAGCGCCCTCGGACCACCTCTCCGGCGCCGACTGAAAAGGCGTCGAAGCAGCCCAGGGCGGCCCCGTCGAAGCCGACCAAGCACCTGCCGAAGATGAAGGTGTCCATCCCCACCATATCAGGGTAATCGTGTTGCTTAAGTCTTCTTGTTTTGTGTGAACTTTATCTCTGGTTGGCGCTGGAGTTAGTCGACTGACTCTTTGGAGTTGCAGTGCTGCTACTTCTGAGACCTCGGCCCGGGCTGACGACCATGAGATGGAGGACGCAGCAACCTCAAAACCTGGTACTATACTCTTAACACCGTCTTTAGTCGACTGACTCATGATCTAATCCTGATTCTTTTCTGTAGCTCCATCCAATGTTGTTATCACTCTCCCTGATGATGATGAAGATGAGGAACCGCTGAAGTACAGAAGGAGTAGGAAAGCGTCTGCCAGCAGGGTGACCCAGGATGTGACGGTGCCTGAGACTCTGGTCGCGGAGGAGGAGAACACCACTCGACACACCGTGTCCTTCGCAGATCCACTGACGAGTGCTCCGCAGCCCTCCCTCTTCACGACGCACCACGTCCCAGAGGACCAAGCTGGCGCAGCGAAGGAGGCGATACGCCAGGCAGGGATCATGATGGAGCAGTTGAAGACCATCCGGGATGCGAGCCAGGCAGCTTACGACGCCAGTTCCGCCCTCCAAAGCAATGTTCAGGTCAGTCGACCACCGTTTGTTCTGTTAGGATATGCTATCAAAAACTTTTCTTTCCAGAATTTATAGTAGTCACCCAGTGGGTGTGTCGAGTTAAACTCCGTGTTAGCGGGGGCACGCTGAGTGCACCCGCTGGGTGTAGTCCCCAAGGCTAAGGTCGACTGCTGGCAGTCGGCCTTAGGCTTTATAATTTCAGTCTTTCCGTCATTCGACTATGGCGACTGGATTTCGCAAACCGGTCGACTGGTCGACTCTGTCTCCAAGGCTAAGGTCGACTGCTGGCAGTCGGTCTTAGGCTTCATAAGTTCAGTCTTTCCGTCATTCGACTATGTCGAATGGATTTCGCAAACCGGTGGGGGCACGCTGAGTGCACCCACTGGGTGTAGTCCCCGAGACTGTGGTCGACTGCTGGCAGTCGATTACAGTCTTAAAGAATATATCTCTTTTTTGAGGTCGACTGGTCGACTTTATCTTCAATAGGATTAGTGGGGGCACGCTGAGTGCACCCACTGGGTGTAGTCCCCGAGACTACGGTCGAATGCTTGTATTCGGCTGTAGTCTTAGAAACGCGTGATTTTTCCTTTTTCACTCGGAAGTGAATTATATTTGACATTTAGTCGATTGGTTCTTCGCAGAACTCCTGTGATCTTGTGGCTCGCTACTCTGAGCTGGAAAACAAGCACATTCAGCTCGAGCTGAATTTGAAACTGGTTCAGGAGAATCTGACGAAGGCAAAGGAGGAGACCGAAGGTATGTTTGGTGAGACCTTGACGACTGCTTTTTCCCTTCATTTGTTTCAAAATCTGATCTTGCTGTAACTTGCAGGTAAGGTGAGGGAGGCCCAACGGAAGAAAGACCTTGAACTAGCTGAGAAGATCAAGCTTGTTGACGAGAAGTTAGCTTCAGTCGCAAAGCTTGAGCAAGAAAATACCAATCTGAAAGCTGCTCTTGGGAAGAAAAAAGATCTGGAGGCCTTCCTGAATGGTCTTGCCAAGAAGCTGTTTCTTATGCTTGAAGGTAAATCTCTATGCTCGGCAATCATTTCCAACCGTGGTTTTTCCATTCGACCATTGCCTTGACTCGGTGATCGTCCTTGCAGAATTTTGTCAAAACTTTGAAGAAGAAACTAGCCGGCTGGAACCAAACCTTGACCCCGTCAATTCTCCGGTGAACGACGAAGTTGCCATGAATGTTTTCCGACTGGAGTCCCGTGTTGCAGCTGTCGTGGACTATCTTGCAAGGCTGAAGGTCGCCACATCTCGCATCGACTCGACGCTCTGGCCTGGGGAGACACTCCAGAACGACCTCGAGTCGCTGATGGCTCGCTTGAACACAGTCCCTGGTCGAGTGCAGGAGTGGAAAAAGTCCTCGGCTCGGTGCGGTGCAGATGTTGCTCTGTGTCTGGCCCGAGTCCACTGCAAAGATGCGCGAGAAGACAAGCTGGCGGCCCTCCGGGTGGCCAACACCAAGAAACACGACTTCAGGTCCTTTATGGAAACTTTCCTTGCTGCTGCCACTCGGATCGCAGATGGAATTGATCTTGATGAGTTTGTTGCACCTTCCAGCCCTCCACAGGAGGGGTAAAAAACTTCTTCTAAGCTTGACGCTTTAAATTTGCCTCGGTATGCCGAGTGGAGTTGTAACCGATAAACCTTAACAGGCTTAGTGCCTGAGCACTTTCGGTTCCTTTAGGTATCGATCCGAACTTGAATTTGGTGTTTGAATATGATTGCTTTTGGCTCGAAATGTCTTTTGCAGGCTCAAAGCAAGACGCTCACTGCAGTCGACTTATTCCTTAATCCACTTAGGCGAGCACTGGGCTGCAGCTAAGCCTCCGAGTGAGAGGTTTGCTCTTCACTCGGTAGGATTTCTATATCTTAGGCGAGCACTGGGCTGCAGCTAAGCCCCCGAGTGAGAGGTTTGCTTTTCACTCGGTAGGATTTTTTATATCTTAGGCGAGCACTGGGCTGCAGCTAAGCCCCCGAGTGACAGGTTTGCTCTTCACTCGGTAGGATTTCTATATCTTAGGCGAGCACTGGGCTGCAGCTAAGCCCCCGAGTGAGAGGTTTGCTCTTCACTCGGTAGGATTTTTATATCTTAGGCGAGCACTGGGCTGCAGCTAAGCCCCCGAGTGAGAGGTTTGCTCTTCACTCGGTAGGATTTCTATATCTTAGGCAAGCACTGGGCTGCAGCTAAGCCCCCGAGTGAGAGGTTTGCTCTTCACTCGGTAGGATTTCTATATCTTAGGCGAGCACTGGGTTGCGGCTAAGCCCCCGAGTGAGAGGTTTGCTCTTCACTCGGTAGGATTTTTATATCTTAGGCGAGCACTGGGCTGCAGCTAAGCCCCCGAGTGAGAGGTTTGCTCTTCACTCGGTAGGATTTTGATAACTTAGGCGAGTACTTGGACTGCAGCTAAGCCTCCGAGTGGAAGTCTGGCTTACCACTCGGTAGGATTTTGGTGACTTAGGCGAGTACTTGGACTGTAGCTAAGCCTCCGAGTGGAAGTCTGGCTTACCACTCGGTAGGATTTTGATAACTTAGGCGAGCGCTGGGCTGCAGCTAAGCCCCCGAGTGAGAGGTTTGCTCTTCACTCGGTAGGATTTTGATAACTTAGGCGAGTACTTGGACTGCAGCTAAGCCTCCGAGTGGAAGTCTGGCTTACCACTCGGTAGGATTTTGATAACTTAGGCGAGTACTTGGACTGCAGCTAAGCCTCCGAGTGGAAGTCTGGCTTACCACTCGGTAGGATTTTGGTGACTTAGGCGAGTACTTGGACTGCAGCTAAGCCTCCGAGTGGAAGTCTGGCTTACCACTCGGTAGGATTTTTTATATCTTAGGCGAAACGGATTCGCAGCTAAGCCTCCGAGTGGGAGTCTGGCTCACCACTCGGTAAGGATTTTTACAAACTTAGGCGAAACGGATTCGCGGCTAAGTCACCCACTGAGGGGAAAATTTTATTGGACAAAATAAAAAGTGACAAAAATTATGGAGGAACTATGACACTATTATTTTGAGATCCATGAACTACAGAAGTACTTTATTGCAACTCATCCGAGTGATTAAACTTAAGTGTAAAATGGGCGGAGTAGTTCCGCGTTCCAAGCTCGGGGCTCGTCGATATTATGTTCGACGTTGTAAAGACGGTACGCCCCGTTGTGGAGAACTTTGGTGACGATGAAGGGTCCTTCCCAAGAAGGAGCAAGCTTGTGTTGTTTCTTCTGATCCACTCGGAGAACTAAATCTCCTTCCTGGAAGGCTCGACCCCTCACATTTCTGGCGTGGAAACGACGCAAATCTTGTTGGTAGATGGTCGACCGGATCAGAGCCATCTCCCTTTCTTCCTCTAAAAGGTCGACTGCGTCCTGCCGCGCTTGTTCAGCTTCTGCTTCGTTGTAGATTTCAACTCGAGGAGCATTGTGGAGAAGATCACTCGGCAAGACTGCTTCAGCTCCGTAGACCAAGAAGAATGGAGTTCTTCCGGTCGACCGATTAGGTGTGGTCCGCAGTCCCCAAAGCACCGAGGGAAGTTCGTCGACCCAAGCTCCAGCTGCATGCTTGAGATCACGCATCAGTCGGGGTTTCAATCCCTTGAGAATCAGGCCATTGGCTCGCTCTGCTTGTCCATTCGACTGCGGATGGGCGACTGAAGCGTAGTCGACTCGTGTGCCTTGAGAGTTGCAGAAATCTCTGAATTCCTCCGAGTCAAAGTTCGACCCATTATCCGTAATGATGCTGTGCGGGACTCCATATCTGAATATCAGTTCCCTGATGAAGCTAACAGCAGCACCGGCGTCAAGGTTCTTGATTGGTTTAGCCTCAATCCACTTGGTGAACTTGTCGACTGCCACCAGTACATGCGTGAAGCCACTTCGACCTGTTCTCAAAGGACCGACCATGTCCAACCCCCATACTGCGAAAGGCCAGACGAGTGGAATGGTCTTCAGAGCTGATGCAGGCTTGTGTGACATATTCGAGTAGAACTGACATCCCTCGCACTTATCCACTATTTCCTTTGCCATCTCATTCGCCTTTGGCCAGTAAAATCCGGCTCGGTATGCTTTGGCCACGATGGTCCGAGAGGACGCATGATGACCACAGGTCCCCGAGTGGATATCATTAAGGATGATTCGACCTTCTTCTGGTGTTATGCACTTCTGACCAACTCCAGTCGCGCTTTCTCTTATAACTGTCCTTGATTACGGTAAAGGCTTTAGATCGACGGACGATCTGTCGAGCCTCTTCCTCATCCTCCGGGAGCTCTTTTCTCAGGATATACGCGATATATGGAACTGTCCAGTCGGGAATGACCACCAAGACCTCCATGACCAAGTCGACCACTGCTGGGACTTCAACCTCAGTCGGATCTGTGGCACTCTTGGGCTGTGGAGCTTCTTCGGTGAAAGGATCTTCTTTGACTGACGGAGTGTGTATATGCTCCAAGAACACACCACTCGGAATGGCCTCTCTCTTGGAACCTATCTTTGCTAAATCATTAGCAGCTTGATTTTTCAGTCGGGGTATATGATGGAGCTCCAACCCCTCGAACTTCTTTTCCAGCTTCCTCACTGCACTGTAGTATCCAGTCATGGCTGGGCTTCTCACGTCCCACTCCTTCATCACTTGGTTGACCACTAAATCCGAGTCGCCATAGACCATCAGGCGACGGACGCCGAGTGAAATGGCCATGCGCAATCCATATAAGAGGGCCTCATACTCTGCCTCATTGTTGGAGGAATCAAAGTGAATCTGGAGCACATATCTGAGCTTATCTCCTCTGGGAGAAACCAAGACAACCCCAGCACCGGAACCATTCAACATCTTAGAGCCATCAAAAAACATGGTCCAATGCTCCGAGTGAACTTCAGTCGGCTGCTGCTATTCAATCCACTCGGCGAGGAAATCTGCTATTGCCTGGGACTTAATGGCTTTCTTTGCGTCAAACTTGATATCAAGGGGAAGAAGTTCAATCGCCCATTTAGCCACTCGACCAGTTGCATCTCTGTTGTGCAAAATCTCTGATAGTGGAGCGTCGCTGACGACTGTGATGGAATGATCAGAGAAATGATGAGCAACCTTCTTTGTGGTCATGTATATTCCATACACAAGCTTCTGATAATGAGGATATCTTTGCTTGGATGGAGTCAAGACTTCAGACAAATAATACACTGGGCGCTGAACTTTGAAAGCTTTTCCTTCTTCTTCCCGCTCGACCGTAAGCACAGTACTGACGACTTGTCCTGTGGCTGCGATATAAAGCAACAGAGGCTCTTTGCTGATTGGAGCAGCAAGCACCGGCTGGGTGGAGAGCAGAGCTTTTAGCTCGGCAAACGCTGCATCAGCTTCTGGAGTCCACTCGAACTTGTCTGCCTTCTTCATCAGTCGGTAAAGAGGCAATGCCTTTTCACCGAGTCGTGAGATGAATCGACTTAATGCGGCCAAGCATCCAGTAAGCTTCTGGACATCGTGCACTCGCACAGGGCGTTTCATTCGGAGAATAGTGCCGATCTTCTCTGGATTAGCGTCGATCCCTCGCTCGGAAACGATAAAACCGAGTAACTTGCCACCAGGAACTCCGAATGTGCACTTTGATGGATTGAGCTTGATATCATACCCTCTGAGGTTGGCAAATGTTTCGGCGAGGTCAGCGAGCAGGTCGGAACCTTTTCGTGACTTGACGACGATATCATCCATATACGCTTCCACATTCCGACTGATTTGAGTGAGTAGACACTTCTGAATCATTCGCATAAATGTGGCTCCGGCATTCTTGAGGCCGAATGGCATGTGATATAGCAGAAGCACCCGAATGGAGTGATGAAAGCTGTTTTTACCTCATCGGGTCCGTACAGACGGATCTGGTGATACCCGGAATAGGCGTCTAGAAAAGACAATCTCTCGCATCCCGTGGTCGAGTCAACAATTTGATCTATGCAAGGGAGAGGGAAATGATCTTTCGGGCAGGCCCGGTTGATGTGCTTGAAATCAATGCACATTCGGAGCGATTTGTCCTTCTTAGGAACCATGACGACATTAGCGAGCCACTCGGAGTGGTATATCTCTCGGATAAATCCTGCCGCCAACAGTCGAGCCACTTCCTCACCAATGGCTTTTCTCTTCTGGACGGCGGACCGCCGAAGATGCTCTTTAACTGGTTTTGCTGATGAGTCGACTCTTAGGCGATGCTCAGCCAGTCCCCTGGGAACACCTGGCATGTCAGCGGGCTTCCATGCAAAAATGTCCCAGTTCTCACGGAGGAACTGGATGAGCGCTTCTTCCTATTTCGGGTCGAGTGTTGTGGAGATGTGGGTCGGAGCTGCAGCGGGGTCGGTCGGGTGAATGT